>NW_017386030.1:338576-347029 GCF_000237925.1 Schistosoma mansoni | reverse complement strand
ACATTTCGAGCAAGTATATGTGTGATCAGATTGTTCGAAATGTATTGCGCTAATATATCACATAATTCTGATAAACTTCGTCTTCTCATTGCATTATCGAAATTAAATCTTGTTGTTTTGCGTAATTAGTAGTTTTTTTCACCTTCAGCATGAAGTATAATCCAATTACTTATGTTTTACAGTTTTAATTATATCCAATATTTAATGAAAACTGAAAATTAGGTTTATCCAAACTTCACCTATGTTTTACGATACTCGGATATAGCTGCAAGTAAATCTATGTCGGGTAATGATACAAGTTAGTGTTTATTTTGAATAAAGTTGGGAGTGATTCTGTCATTGATGAGTGGAGTCACCATTAAAAGGTTTTTTAGTTGTAAATCCACTTTGGATAGCGCTCACTTAATCTACTTGTTTGCGCAAGATATCTGCATTTTCTTACGTCGTGATTCAAAGCACAAAAGAAGTTGAACTTAGGAGTGAAAACCTCTATTTTAATCATTTAGTTAATGAATTGAATCAGCGTTCCAAGTAAATACGATTCACTTACAAATAGTGTAAAATTTTAGGAGACGTAGTTCATTATTTCTCACAGTTATTTAAATTTAGAGCGAAATATGTTTCATTAAATAGGAAGAGTATATTTGTAAAATATAGGTTTCAGGTCGAAAAATGAATAAAATATTTTCTGTTTTACAAGTTAATGAAGTTGTTCAATAACATTCTCGTCGGTATTTTTGACATTTGTTTCATTTGAATATAGCTTTCGTTTTGCCGATATAAAAGGTTAATCACACGGATCAAATCAAGTCATTGGCTACAATGTGCGGCATGATTACTTGAACTACATGTTTACCTACTCTTCATTGAAAACGTCAGATCTCAGATGTTCAAAATCAAATTTATGCCAAGTTACTGTTTTGTCTTACTGATGAGTCTCATCAAACAATGGACTTTGGTATACGTGGCTTTATATCTTAATGACTAGCACCACTGTTTACAAATAGACAAAGTACAGACCAAACATATAACTAAAATGTTTTGGAGATGTTTCATCCAGTTCAGCTAAGTCATGTCTAATCCTATTTGTGTCACTTGGACCTTCATGCTTGCTCCACATAGCAGTAAAAACATATAGTAATTAAGGTGTCATATTGACTGTACTTGTCCGCATAAAAATAAACCATATTTAAAAAATTTCGTATGAATCTTACCTTGTTGTTGGTTCTGAAACTTGTTAACTTAGTCTGTAGTCTACTGAGACCATCCTTTGAAACTATACTATAATCCCTGTAATCCACTTATATTTCCGAAGCTGATTTAAAGGATAATGATTTAACGTCTTGAATGAAAATTAACAGTGAATCACTTCTTCTAAAACCGGTTTCAGATTTATGTAGTAAGGACAGAAGGTCTACGGCCTATGTTATTCCTTTTCTAGTTTGCTACCGTGAGTGTCTGATCTTCTCTTGAATGAGTCGATTGAAGGTGTGGACACCACTGCTTCGGGTAACAGGTCCCAAGAATTGATGACTCGGTATGAAAACCTGTATGCCACGGGTATTTTGTTCGTTCTTCGACCTCCTACTCTCCTGCTATGTCCTCTGAGATATCCCGATCTATTGGGAAGAAAAACAGGATATATTGGACCCAAAAGCATTTCTTAGTATTCTATACATCAAAATCAGATCACCTTTTAATATGCTATAGGACAGAGTAAAGAGGTCTAGCATTTCAAACTGCTCTTTGTATGTTAAACCCTGGAGTTTTGGAATTGCACGGGTAGCTGCCCTCTGTGCTTTTTCCAGGATATCCGAGTCAACTTTTAAACAGGAACTTGCAGCCTGAATGCAGTTTTCAATCTTAGTTCTCACTAAGGTTGTGTATGCTGTAGGGAATATCGTAGTACCTAACTTGTTGAATGTTCCTCTTAAAGCCCATAGGGTTCTAAACCCCTTAGCTGCAACCTCCCCAAAAAGGTTAGTGAATTTCGCGCCAAAATCCAAACACCTGTTATCCTAAATCTGATTGGTTCATTCATAAATTATAATCTCGCCACTTCATTAAGAAATCGTTAGATGTATGTATCAATAATATGAATCGATATTTTCTAATATTAATGTTGTAAATAACCAATCATATTTTGATGATTCATGATGACACATGATTTGATGACCTTGAGCGGTTAACCTAGATAATATTGATTTTCATTTAAATTACAATTTAAATGCATAGAATATGCTTGATCATTAAATTAGTCTCTTTAAATTATATTTTATTATGTTCTAAATGCACGTCAAACTGGATTCCACTGTTAGCTACTATCCATCTTTGCTTATAATGCTATATCGAGGCAATACGCACAGGATGCACATATGGCCAATAAGAGAGAGTCTGACCAGTTGCAGTCCTAAACATCAATGGGAATATTTAAACAAACAATACTAAGTTGAATTTAAACTTCACCACATTGCACAAGCAAGTGGCTATCAGGAATCAATAGCTGAGTGGATAATGCAATGGCGTTTGAAGCGAATGGTACTGGGTTCGAGTCTCAGAGTGAGCATCAACTCTGAAATGTGGCAGGTACATCCAGTTGACGAGTCCCAAATAGGACGAAACGCGCTTCAAACTGGATTCCACTACTAGCCACTATCTATCTTTGCTTACTATGTTCGACAATATTTTGATTGTCATCTTGGTATCAGCGAACGAAAAGAAAAACGAACAGTGCAATAAAAAGATGAAGTTAACCTATTCCTCTAAGCTTTAAGAAGGCTAACTAAAAGAAGAAAACCTGAATCATCAGGGAAAATACATAATTCCATCAGCAGTTCGGAAGAGAGTACAACAAGCGTTCAACTCATGCATAATATATACAATACAAAAATGTCCTTGGAAAAAGGGCTAATGACATTGCAAGTTCTGCCAGGTAGGTCACACAAACTGTGAGAAAAGATGGATAGTGGCTAGCATTGGAATCCAGGACGCGCGTTTCGTCCAACTTGGGACTTGTCAGCTGGATGTACCTGCATCACAGAGTAATAATGAATGCTTTTGATGCGAAAATGAGAAATTTAAATTTCTACAATTAAACCACAAACGTAAGAATTTATATGTGCCTATTAGCCGTCCGAAATGATGATTTACTTTCAGCCTGAAAACTATAAATACATTGTTTGGGATAACATTTCTTACACTTGTCTTCTGTCTTCTCATTTTGCGACTTGAGAGGGTTCTAGCGTTCGAGTGCTCAAGTATCACAGGACATACTAAGAATCTAAGTTCGAGATATAACAGATTCATTCTTTTCTTTATCAAATGTTATTATTATTATTTAAACACATAAATATTGGTACAAGGAAGCACCAGATACATATGCGCCACACAAATCTCATTTGATTTATGTGAGGGCTGTGATACTGCCCAGGTGGTTTTCTTAGGGAGCCACACCCGGAGCCTTCAACCTAAAGGTCTAATCCACAAGTCAGTGGAGCATCGTGAAGAGATGCAGTCCTATGATAGCCGGTGACCAACGATTGATTCATACACCATTTGTTCCTTCAGGATACTGGAGTCGATGTGCATCATTGGTTTGGAATCAGGGATTTCCAACTCCCCTAGGTGGACTCTCCATGTCCACCAATCCGGTCAAAGCGCCGAACATTCGATTTTCATTCTCTCAATTTCATAAACAACAGTGATGCCACTGTGAGAAGGCAGTGAGTAGGACTTTCCTGTCAGAGGCTATATACTTGTGGCCATTTGAGAGCATTTCGACAGGGTAAGCGAACTCTTCCCACTCTCGGCTGTACCAGGGCATTTGGGGGCAAATGTTATAATAGGAGTTTTTCAATCAATTGAAATGGGAAGGTTACGAAGTGATTTCTTGGGGACATAACATACTCAGCATATTTTCTATATTGCTAGTGCTTCTAATTTTTTTTTGAAAATTCTTATCTGATTATTATTAACTAAATAAAAAGGAAACTCACCATCTTTACATCTGAAATTGAAGACACTGTAAAGAAAGAGATGATTAAATCTTAGATCAATTGAATTCGATGAAAAATCAATAGAATCAATCGATATTGTGTTGATCGATTAAGATAGAAAAACAATACTCTATTGAAACGAAATACGATCATTTTAATGTTGACATGCTTTGCCTGAGAATCTTCTTCCTTCCTTCCTTCCTTACTGACTTACTTACTTACTTACTTGCTTACTTACTTGCTTACATACTTACTTACTTGCTTACTTACTTACGCCTTTTACCCTTCATGGAGGAGCATCGCCTGCTACCAGGATTCTCCCTCCATTGATTTATATTAATATGAAATTGAAATTTATAATAAAATAATTATTCAGCATCTAGTGAATTTTGATTTTCTTTCGCGTATCTAGGATGCAACATCGATGAACAAGGAGGATCTGATGAAGACGTAAAGACAATGATTGACAAAGCAAGGGACACATTCATACAACTAAAGAACATATAAAACTCAAAACAACTGTTTGTCAACCAATATTATAATCACAACCTTCAATACGAATGTCAAGCTGAAAAGTGGAGAAATACCATAACCATCATCAAGAAATACAGGTATTTGTAGGCAAATCACTTCTCAAGATACTCAATGTCCGTTGTCCGGATACCATCAAAAAAAGCCTACTGTGTGGGAAAACAACCCAGCTTCCATCTAAAGGGGGAAATAGGAAAAGACTTTTTAAGTGGATAGGATATACATTGAGAAAATCATCAAACTGTATCAAGAAGCAAGCCCTAACTTGGAATCGTGAAGGGAAATGAACAGGGGGAATACCAAGGTACATACTGCATCGAAAATTGGAGGTATACATCAGAAGAATGAACAGCAACTGGAAAGTGATGTCCAGGACAGAGTTGGTTGGATAATGCTGTGGAGTGATCTATGCTCTTCCATGAAGGTTAACAGGCATAAGTAACTAACAATGCCTTTTGAATCTAGGAATGAATACTGAGTCAATTTGTGAACATTCATGATAATCTTTTTTGATTTCATTGCTTTCATAATCCACAAGATACTTTAAAACTAAACTCATCAAATAGACTACTCATTTAAGAACAAAATGGTCATAGAAACAGTGAAGCAGTGGTTATTTTACTCAGGCATTCAATATGTAATTATTTAAGAATCTATTCTTAGTTGAAATCATGAGTCAATTGAAGTTAGACAATCATGAAAAACCTGGAAGCACTGGACAGCCGTTTAGTTCTATTATGGGACTCCTCAGCAGTGTGCATCCACGATCCCGCCTCACGAGATTCGAACCCAAAACCTATCAGTCAGTAGTTAATATCGCTTCATCACCTGCAACATACATTTTTAATGTATAAATTCTAATGTATCTATCCCTCTTTTTATTTCAAATAATGATGACCTAGATGACAAATATGAACACTTGTGTAGTGCAAAAGAAGTTTCATGATAAAACCATTCAATTGACAAAATTCAACACTTGCAAAATCTTCCTTTAAACTTGGAAATCTATATCATCTCTTAAGAAGAATCAGATACAGTATTAGAAATGTACTTACTTACGCCTGTTACCACCCCTCGTGGAGCATAGGCCGCTGATCAGCATTCTCCAACCTACTCTGTCTTGGGCCTTTCTTTCTAGTTTTATCCAATTTTCGTTCATTCTCCTCATGTCTGTCTCCATTTCTCGGAGTAATACTTAAATACATTAATATTCTGGCTTATACTTAACATACTACTATAAAAGATAATTTTTAAAAGTAGTCTGAACTTATGTCAATACATCCTTAATAGTTGAAAGCGTGAGTCAATTGAAGGTAGACCACCATGGAAAATCGGTTAAGTGCTCTGGTATGTGAGACTGGTAGGTCCTTGGTTCGAATCTCGCGGGTGCGAGATCGTGGATGTTCACTGCTACTGAGAAGTCCCATAGTAGGACGAGACGGCCGTCCAGTGCTTCCAAGTTTTCCATGGTGGTCTAGCTTCAATAGACTCATGATTTCAACTATGAAAATTTTAATAAGCTGAAAAATTGATGTTTATCTACTTTAATCAGTTTATTAGATGTTATGGTTTATTTGTTTATTTCATTTAATATGTACCTTCATTTCATTGATTTATGTTTCTTTGATACAGATTACGTAATTGATATGTTCTATGAGAGAAATGTGACCTGTTTGACTGACACGATTTTATAATAGTTTGAAGAAGAAACCTGGCAACTAGAAAAAAATCGATTATAAGTTGTTTATTTGTGTGTAAGCTGTGATACTGTCCAAATATCCAGACTGAAACAGGTGGTTTTCTTAGGGGACCACATTCAGGGCCTTCTACCTAAAGAACTGACCTACAAAGCAGTGAAGCAACGTAAGGAGATGCAGTCCCATAGTAGCCAGTGACCAACAATAGGTCCATATGCCATTTGTTACTTCAGGATACTGAAGCCCATGTTCACCATTGGTTTGGAATGAGGGTTTTCAATCTCTCCTTGGTGGACGCTCTGTATCCATCATCCAGGTCAAAGTTCTGGACATTCTCTTTCCGTACTCAATTTCATAAACAACAGTAATGCCGCGAAAAGGCAGTGTGTAGGACTTTCTTGGCAGTGGCTGTATACACGTGGCCATGCGAGAGCATTTCGAGAAGAGCTAACTTTCCCAACCCTCGCCCGTACCACGGTATTTGGGGATAAGATGGATGGTAGTTAACATTGGAATCTAGGAAGCATGTTTCGTTCTATTTGGGACTCATCAACTGGATGTACCTGCATCTCAGAGTTGATATTCACTCTGTGACTTGAACCCACTACCGTTCCCTTCAAACGTCATTGCGTTATCCGCTTAGTTACTGAGTCCTGTCAAGATATGATGAGAGTTTTCGAGATCTGTAGAAGATGAATATGGAACAACATCAAAAGATGAATAAATAAGGTTTGATGTAATAAAAACATTTAAAAATTTTGGATTTTAATTAAAACGTACCAAACTTGAACTTCAATAATCCTAGATTGATAACTATGAAAATAGGGATAAATTCATGGCATACTAAAGCCAAGTTTTAATAATGCGAGAATACTTTGATAACTGATATAGTGAAGTGCAAAATGTAACATATTTTTCACTCATAGGACAACTAAATGCAGCATTGAGAGAATGAAGCAGAACAACACATGTAAGCGAACAATTGTTTTCAGTTAGATCGTCATCAGGCTTTACTCTAATATACATGAAGCAGAGGTTAGATGTATTTGACCTTTATGTCTTGTGACTCATTTCGTCAAGAAATGGTTTATGGCCCGAGTTCTTTCATTACCCAAAATTTCTGTTTTGGAATAATCAAGGTTCATAATCATCATAAAGATTCATTTACCACAGTTGGATTTGCAAATATACGCTTAAAAGCTAAAAGGGTTATATAACTATTTGAAGTTAGACATTAACACCATTGGATGCCGGCTCAGTAGGCTACAAGTTCAGCGTTCAATCACGAAACCGATAGGTTCTGAGTTAGAATGTCGCGAGGTCGGATCGTGGATGCGCACTGTTGAGGAGTCCCACAATAGGACGAAAAGGCTGTCCAATGCTTTCAGGTTTTCCATGGTGATCTATCTTCAATCGATTCATGATTTCAACTATTAAAATTGCTATAATATCCACAAAACCCCCCTTTCTGATAAAAATATAGAGTTTATTCTTTACCTTGTTATTTTGCACACTCAGACACACATTAATGTTACCGAAAATTACTATCACCAAGTAAAATGAAATGAATATTTTTCATGGAAAAACACAATTGTGATATTCAACTTTAGTTAATGAAAGTTCATTATGTTTCAAGTCCTTATTATTATGTTAACTACCTAGTGATATACAAATTATTAAAGGATTCAAGATGAAATTCTATTGAAAATCAATTAGATATGTTTAAATGTGAAATCAAGGCACCCAAAGTTAATATAGTGTAAACTACTGATGACGACAGATATAAGTAGTATGTACCACTAGTTGAAAGTGAAATGCCTGGCAGTAGAAAGTAAGGGAAGATCGAAGAAAAAAATGTACGAGAACAGAGAGTGATTGATGTGGAAATGAAGGAACAATGAATTATGAAGTATTTACTATATGATTCTCAGATTTTACTAAGAGATTATGCAATTTTGTCTTCAAATACAATCGATTGTGATAAGATGGTGGTTGGAGGTGGTCAACAGGAAACTCTGGACCCGGGTTTCATGCTACTTGGCACTCGTCAGCAAGGTGTACCTGTAATCTTGAGGGAACTGGTGCTCCCTGACGGATTCGATCCCGTTTCACTCAGCTTCACAGTCAGAGACGTTACCACTGAGCTATTCGGGCTGCGACCGACCTCCTGTAGGACTGAGATGTAATCACAATTGCTTGATCACTGGGTGGTGATCAATGTCATGCGTGT
>NW_017386030.1:292304-338376 GCF_000237925.1 Schistosoma mansoni | reverse complement strand
AAGAAGGACTTGACACGCATGACATTGATCACCACCCAGTGACCAAGCAATTGTGACAATCGATTGTCCCCATTTGTGTTCTTGTTCACTACAATAACTAGAGTATAATGTAGATTAATAAGTATCAATTATGATTTTAAATTTAATGGTATACTGACATTATCTGAAGTTGTAAAGAATATCTGACCAATCTTAATAGCTATTACATCATGATTAGAGATATTGAAAAGTTCATAGATGTTAGCCTTACACAGAATAGTCTAGTAGAAAGGATTCATATCTCATGATGAATACAATAAGTTTGTTAGTTCTTTATGAAAAATCAAATTTAGAATGAACAAAAGTCTCCCTCATGTCAGTAAAATTAAACTAACAACTGACTCGTAAGATAAACTATATTCAGAAGGGGATTTTGTGGATATTTTAGTAATTTTAATAGTTGGAATCATGAATCAATTAAAGGTAGATCACCATGGAGAACCTGAAAGCACTGGACAAACATTTCGTCCTGTTGTGGGACTCCTCAACAGTGCGCATCTACGACTCCACTAACTGGATTCGGAACCATGACCTTCGACCTGGTACGCGACCGTCCAACCTCCAGAACCCTGAACCGGCATCCAACGATGTTAATATCTAACTTCAAAAAATCCATGAAATTGCCCTACTGTTCACCATTGTCTTCAGTAAGTTAGTATCTCACTGAGCGCTGATGAGAAGTCCCATACTAGGATTAAAGAGCCGTTCAATGCTTCCAGGTTTTCTATCGTGGTTAAAAAGCCATATGTCCAACAGATATATTTGTATATTAAGTACGAAATTCATTGAATTATTAGATGAAACGTAGGAACGTTGAAAATTTGCAGAATACAATGAACGCAATGTATATTTCGATGTTTCAAATCAGCTAATAATGATCTAAAATGACAGTTTGGTAATGGTAATTGTTAGGAAGGTTAGATCTACAGAACTCCCTTGTAAATGTCATATTTTCGTAATTATATTTTAAAAATTTAAATTTGTTGTCTTAGCGCCAAAAGCACCCATTTTCACCTTCATTTGGTATTCTCCACTTGGAAGGACTTTAAATGTTATTACTTCGTTGTCTCTTTTAATATGATATTTTGTAACATTTTCCAAGGACATTTTTATGCTGTGTATATACTCTTGAGTTGTGCATGTTGTTGTTGGTACTTGTGACTGCTTGTGGAATACATTTTCCCTCTTCTGAAACTGAACTTCTCTCTCCAGTTAATGGGGCTGGGACGCGTCAGAATAGTTAGCTTATTTGGTCACTGTGTCACTTAGTCGTCGTTCCGTTCGTAGATAAGCTGAACTCGTAATCTTTTCAAACATAGCAGTAATATAAATAAATTTTAACATAACCTCATCAATGAAGTAAGTATAAGATCTTTCAAAATAATTAACATGTAGTGAGTGAAGAAGATAGTGATATCAAGCGCTTTCGACAAGATATTTATTTATTTTATTTATTTAAACACATAAATATTGGAACAAGGAAGCACCAGGTACATATGCGCCACACAAATCTCATTTGATTTGTGTGAGGACTGTGATACTGCCCTGGTGCCCAAACTGAAGCAGGGGGTTTTCTTAGAGGGACCACACCCGGAGCCTTCAACCTAAAGGTCGAATTCACAAGACAGTGGAGCATCGTGAGGAGATGCTGTCCCATGATAGCCGATGACCAACGATTGATTCATACACCATTTGTTCTCTCAGGATGCTGGAGCCCATGTGCACCATTGGTTTGGAATGAGGGTTTTTCAACTCCCCTAGATGGACTTTCTGTATCCACCAACCCGGTCAAAGTGCCGGACATTCGCTTTTCGTAAACAACACCGGTGCCACGAGAAGGCAGTGAGTATTACTTCCCTTTCAGAGGCTATATACTTGTGGCCATGTGAGAGCATTTGGAGAGGGAGAGCGTACTCTCCCCATTCTCGGCCGTACCAGTGCATTTGTGCACAGAACTTCACATGATTGTGCTGATTTAACATTGTCTGTTAGACAATTTTTTATTTTATAATCGTAATATTCGATTAAAATTTATTGTTCATATGATTCTCAATTAGATATCACCTAGATACCTTGGTTACGTAATCACTCATTTGTTAAAGATTTTTTTTCAAAGTTGAAAGCGTGAGTCAATTGAAGCTAGACCACCATGGAAAACCTGAAAACACTGGACGGCCGTTTCGTCCTACTATGGGACTCCTCAGCAGTGCGCATCCACGAACCCGCTCTCGCGAGATGATGACGTCATCCACTTCTTCAGATGACCTTATTTTCATTATCAGTCTCAACTACTAGGTTAGATAAATTCACTTAGTATTGTTTGTTTGAATCTTCCCATTGATGTTTAGGACTGCGACTGGTCAGTCTCTAATTGGCATATGTGCATACTGTGCTTATTGCCTCGATATAGCCTTAATTCATAAGCATGGTAAGGAAAGATGTATATATGCACATATGCCAATAAGAGACTGATCAGTTGCAGTCCTAAACATCAATGGAAAGATTCAAACAAACAATACTAAGTGAATTTAAACTTCATCCCATTGGACAAACAAGTGGCTATCAGGACTCAGTAGCTGAGTGGATAACGCAATGGCGTTTGAAGCGAACGGTACTGGGTTCGAGCCCCAGAGTGAATATCAACTCTGAGATGCAGGTACATCCAGCTGACGACGTCCCGAATAGGACGAAACGCGCGTCGAACTGGATTCCACTACTAGCCACTATCCATCTTTGCTTACAATACTAGCTTAGATAGTTTGTGTCTCCTTCCCTCTTCGTATGTTTCTTCCATACAACATTAAACACAATCTCACTGACTAATGTACAGTCACTTCAAAAAAAGATTTACCTGGTTAGGAATAAAGAAGAAATCAGAGTCAATTTGCTCAGTGCTCAGTAACTGATGAAAAATTCATAAGCACTTTGACATATACTTCTTCAAATGGTATATCACCTTGTTTTTCAGTAGTGTTTATATGAAAGTGACTAAATTTTATTTCATGGATGTTCTTCTGTTAGATGAGAGATTTGTAGAATTTGTTCACTTTACGAGTAGATTGAGGATTGGCTTCAGTCCCACAACCATTTAAAGTTAAGGAGCGCTAGACAGCTGTTTTGCTTTGCTATGAAATTGACTCTTCATCATCATACTCCTACACAAGACCACATTGAGGATAGAAACTATAACGTTCATCTTCTCATTGTTTTGTTGAAGTTAGTCTGTTATGTGAATCGAAATCTGTCATCTTAATAATGATAATCATTATCTGTTTTTGAGAAGTGTTTCCGAAATTCTGAATAATTTTTTCTGGTTAGCGTTTTTTTAGCGAGTTGGTTTTCTACGGGATGAGGTCGCTAACACCATGCCCAACCCTCCTCCTTTATCCGGGCTTGGGACCGGCATTAGCCCCCGGAGGAGCTACAGGCGCAACAACAAATACAGGAGAAGATGACCAGTGTAGCAGCCTCAGCAGCAGTAAGTCTCAAAATAAACAAAGGGAAATGCAAGACTCTCCGATACAATACAGCATTCACCAATCGAACTACACTTGATCGAGAAGCTTTGAAGGATGTGAAAACCTTTACATATCTGGGCAGCATAATCGGTGAACACGGTGGATCTGATGCAGATATGGAGACGCGGGTTGGCAAAGCAAGAGCAGCATATTTATAACTAAAGAACGTCTGGAACTCAAAACAATCGTCAACCAACACCAAGATCAGAATTTTCAATACAAATGTCAAGACAGTTCTACTGTATGGTGCGGAAAACTGGAGAACTACGAAAGCCATCATCCAGAAGATACAGGTGTTTATCAACAGTTGTCTACGCAAGATACTTCAGATCCGTTGGCCAAACAGTATCAGCAACATTCTACTGTGAAAGAGAATAAACCAGATTCCAGTGGAGGAAGAAATCAGGAAAAAGCGCTGGAAGTGGATAGGACACACATTGAGGAAATCACCCAACTGCGTCACAAGACAAGCCCTCATTTGGAATCCTGAATGCCAAAGGAAAAGAGGAAGACCAAAGAACACATTACAACGAGAAATGGAGACAGATATGAGAAGAATGAACAACGATTTGATAGAACTAGAAAAGTAGACCGAGGACAGAGTGGGTTGGAGAATGATGGTCGACGGCCTATGCTCGATTGGGAGTAACAGGCGTAAGTAAGTAAGTTCCGAAATTCTAGTGACAATGATATGATGTTTACCAATATTTGAAAGACAATAGTTTTGTTTACATGGAATGTACAATTTTCTGTATTCATCTTGAAGTGATGCTCTTCGTCTGGAAATCGATATATAAACTCAACTGTAAAAGTTGTCTTATATAATTTGGTGTTCGAAATAGTAACTCAGTTTATTTCATCCTGCTTCAGAGATTGTTAAACACTGATTATTCTAATCCTAGATTGGATTAAACTGATGAGTTTCGAATAAGATACTTGCTTATTTACATCTGTTAACCCTCGTGAAAGAGCATAGGCCGCTCACCAGCGCTCTCCATTCAACTCTATCCTGGGAAATCCTTTCCAGTTGATATTCATCTTTTTCATGTCTCCTCCCAATTACCGACACAGTATGTTCATCGGCCTTTCTCTTTTCCGTATCCCTTCAGAATTTCAAGTTAGGGCTTGCTTCTTGATACAGTTTGATGGTTTTCTCAATGTATGTCCTATCCACTTAAAAAGTCTTTTCCTATTTCTCTCTTTAGATGGAAGCTGGGTTGCTCTCTGTTTTTGATGGTATCCGGACAACGGACATTGAGTATCTTGCATATACAGTTGTCTACAAATACCTGTATTACTTGATGATGGTTACAGTATTTCTCCACTTTTCAGCTCCATACAGTAGAACTGTCTTGACATTCGTATTGAAGATTGTGATTATGATATTGGTTGACAAACAGTTGTTTTGAGTTGTATATGTTCTTCATTTGTATGAATGTATCCCTTGCTTTGCCAATCCTTGTCTTTACGTCTTCATCAGATCCTCCTCGTTCATCGATGATACCACTGACCAGATACGTGGAAGATGCAGAGGTTACTGCTATACTAGTTTTCTTTATTTGCATTTGTTCGTGTGTATGGGAGGGCCAGGTCATCTACGAAGACCAAATCTTGTAATTGATTCCAAGTTGTCTATTGTATTCCATGTTTTCTTTCAGATGTCAAGGTCTTCATAATCTAGTCAACCATCAGAAGAAAACGAAAGAGAGGGGGCAGGCAGCCTTGTCTAACTTCGGTCTTCACTTACAATGCATCTGACAAGGCTCAGATTCGAATAATATAATTTGGATCCGTTGGCCAGAGACTATCAACAACAACCTACTGTGGGAGACAACAAACCAGATTCCATCCAACGGAGGAAGAAATCAGGAAGAAGTGCTGGAAGTGGATAGGACACACATTGAGGAAATCACCCAACTGCGTTACAAGAAAAGCCCTCATTTGGAATCCTCTAGGCCAAAGGAGAAGAGGAAGACCAAAGAACACATTGTGCCGAGAAATGAAGACAGATATAAGAAGAATCAACAACAATTGGATAGAACTAGAAAGGAAGGTGGAGGACAGAGTGGGTTGGCGAATGCTGGTCGGCGGCCTATGCTCCATTGGGAGTAACAGGCGTAAGTAAGTAAGTAAGTATATTAAAAAAAACCAACCTGGAAAACTCTATACCTAATAGAAAGCTTTTAGATTGAATAACGCCCATGTAATTCATTTATCATCAAGTATCTTTAAATTAATCCAGATTAAAAATTGATTAATTTTTTTTTGTTTTTCATTGTTACTAAGTAAGATTTTTTATTTGCAAATTTTTTTTTCTTTTTTTTATACAATCCCATATTAATCAATAATGATTGAAATGAACCATTGATTATAGAATAGAAAGTAAAAGATTGATCAAGTAAAGTTTATTTTAATGATTTAAATCAGATCATATATATACTTTTCATGAATTAATTGAAGCTAGACCACCATGGAAAACCTGGAAGCATTGGACGGCCGTTTCATTTTATTATGGGACTCCTCAGTGGCAGTGCGCATCCACGGTCCCTCCTCGTGAGATTCGAACCCAGGACCTATCAGTCTCGTGTGTGAGCGCTTAACCACTAGACCATTGAGCTGGCATCCAGTGGTGTTAATGTTTAATTTCAACCAATCTACGAAGTTGAGCAACCATTCAGCAATGTCTTCAATGAGTTGATATCTCACAACAGACCTGGTTGAGCTCCACTGGTTACTGCTTCTTGTTATATCGTATGCCCTCTTAATATATAAACGTCCAATTAGAGAGGAGTGAATTCATTGATCGGAGCAATGATACATAAAGTCGTATGATCAGTCTTGAGTACTACTCGGTCCTGCTATCAGCCTAGCCCAGACAGTTAAGTCCAGAACACCAATAACAGCCTCGGCAATATGAATCATTATTCACAAACATACTCGGTTTATATACAAACCAAGCAGACCACATCGTACCAAAAAACAGAAAATAACATTTGTACAGTAATTGGCCAATGTGGTTGTGAATAGGGGGAAGGTAATCAATAATAATAGTTCAAAAGTCAAAATAAAGCTTATGATAAGAGGAACACGAATATGAATAGTTTAGTTACGTAACAATTATACAATAGGAATTAGACATATTACATTGGTCCATAACTAGTCCTCGAAAGTTGTCATTTATAATTCACCAGGGGATCTAACACTTCTCATTAGAACTCCAGGAAATACCTAATCGAGTCAGTCACTAGTGAACATATGATGGTCTAGCTTCAATTGATTCATGATTTCAATTATATAAAATAACTAAAATCTCCACAAAACCCCCCGTCTGATATATATACTTGTTAAGATATTCATTGTGAAACATTTAGTTGAAACTGATAATAAGGTTGATCATCAAGTCAGTATTTGTAGTGTTGTACAAAAGCCTTCAAAGGGTGTATTACTAAGGTTTATTAAAGCATTAGCTATACTACAACAGAAACCTCCCTTTGTGTGTTTTGGAAACAAATTGTTCTTATTCATTTACTATTGTTTGTTTGAATCTTCCAATCGATGTGTTGGGACTGCAAGTGGTCAGTCTCTAACGCGATGGCGTTTAAAGCGAAAGGTACTGGGTTCGAGTCCCAGAGTGAATATCAACTCTGAGACGCAGGTATATCCAGCTGACGAGCCCCAAATAGGACAAAACGCGCGTCCTGGATTCCACTACTAGCCACTATCCATCTTTGCTTACCAAAATTGTTCTTATCCTTTACCTACCCTGGTAATAATGATTTAACATCTAGAGTGGTTATCACATTGTTTTTGTGTGTGCGTTTTTTTTGTTACTATATACCTTTAATCTGTCTAGTTGACCTCTTAGTTTTCATTATAAAAATATCTTAATAAGTATGTAAAGTGTGATCAGATTATTCGAAATGTATTGATTTTAATAGTTGAATTCATGAGTCAATCTAAGTTGAACTATTATTGAAAACCTAGAAGCACTGGAAGGCTGTTTCATTCTAGTATGGGATTTCTTAGCAGTGTGCGTCCACGATCCCGCCAGTTCAGTGGTCAAGTGGTCGCACGCTAAATCGAAGATTCTAGGTGCAGGATTCATGCTCAGAACGCGCACTGTTAAGAAGTTCCGTACTAGAACAAAACGGCTATCATTTTTTAGTGTTTCTTCAACTTAGTTTAATATACAAGACTGAACTCAAAGAATAAACTTTTCTCTAAGTTACGATGAATGAATTGAAAATAGATCTTAAACATCTAGAGCGTTGTTCATCTGTATTGTCTTATGAAGTAACAGAAATGAGTGAGTTAGTTGATATGAATGGAGTAGTTTAGCGCGTCAATATTTCATTCAATGGTTATGAACACCTTACACTAAAAAAAAACTCAAGATGTATCGGCGTGATATCGCTAAAAACACTGTCTGCTTGTTAGAGAGCACTTGAAATATTTCCGTTTCTGTTACCTTTTCTACATCAACTCAGTACACTACTCATATGACTGATTTGTGTTCGAAAAAGTAAACAAAATCATAGAGAGCCGTGTCCGGCAAAGATAGTGAAAAATCTTCTAATTGGATGTACGGTTCGATTTCTTAAGCTCTTCTAGTTAACTCCGGGCTACATTTACACAGCAACTCGAACATGAGAGCAAAGGCTTGAAATATGGAAAGAACGCTTTACTCCAAGATTCATCTATGTACAGAAAATCTAGGGTATTCATACTATTTCAGATGGCCCTGGCCTTCTGGAAAGTTCAGGAATACTTCGAAACCGTGTAGTGTGTACTACTGATGTCGACAGATATTAGTAGTATTCATCGTCGGTCGAAAGTGAAATGTTCGGCGGCGGAAGATTAAGAAGATCAAATAAGGGAGAACGGGAACAGGGAATGATTAATGTGGAAACGGAGGAATAATGAAATCTGAGACGATTGATTGACATTTTGCAAATGAAGTATTTACTGTTTGATTCTCAGAATTTACTAAGAGGTTCTGTAATTTTTTCCTCGAATATGTTTGGTTACCCCCACTTGTGTTCACGTCCACTACAATAGTAGCAAGATAGGTAGTCATGCAATCAGAAACGTAACGTGTGACTCTTCACTTTATAGGTGTTTCTAAGAAGGTTCTATTGATTGCTGATTGGGTAAGATGTTTCCCAATGTCTTCAGGACCCCTTTGGGCCCAATGCACAAGTTATCCAGCTTGGCAGTTGAATCAAATGCCAGAAACTAGCGAACAATCACTGTTCAAAGTTAGGCGTGTTGTTGCTATGCCACATACTTAATCGACTAATGGCTGAATAAAGACAGGCTAGAAAGGTCAAGCTATTAGCCATTGGTACAGTAATATCCATAAATGGTAATGAATAGTGTCTTAATTATACAAACTGTATATGTTGCATAATCATAGATATTTCATCAAGTTATCTTCTTGCATACGAAGGTCTACTAGTTTATTTTATAACACACTGATGTTTCAGAAGGAGTTTTGTGGAGATTTCAGTATTTTCATAATTGAAAGAGTGAGTCATTTGAAGGTAAACCACCATGGAAAACTTGGAAGCACTGGAAGGCTGTTTCGTTCTATTATTGGACTCCTCAGCAGTGTGCACACTAATGTTTACAAATTATGATGTTACCACCTTAACTACTGAATTATTTCTATAATAAGCAAAGTCATTGGCGAATGAATTACTGAAATCTCAAATTAGTATATTAAGAAACAATGTCGATCACAAGATGTATCGACTTCAACATCATATCCAATCAATCGGTCTTGTTTTATGGCTGCGAAAACATTGCCTAAGATGTATAAGGTTATTCAACGATGTCGTCGTTTATGGATGAAGTCATCGTTGATTAAAGTCGACAACACTTTACAACATAACGTTTGTTTGACATGATGGTTGGTGTAGTGATTTGTCAACTCCGCCTGTAGCTCTTCTAGAGTTACTGACGGTTCCAATCCCGGGTAAAGGAGGAGTGTTGGGCATGGGGTTAGCGCCCCCATCCCATAGAAAAACTAACTCGCTAAAAAAACGATTTACCAACTACACTAAGCATTTGTTCAACCGTTTACATTCAGTTTTTTTATAATAATCTAAATTTAGAATTGTAGATATTTTTCGGTCAGATTCTATACATGTGAAACAATTTGTAAAATGGCATTTATAATCACATTAGTCCTTACCGATGAAAGTAATTGTCGATTGTATTCTATTGAATTAATTTAGGAGTTCTTGTTTATTAGTATTCTGTTAATCATGTGTTCACTAGAGACGGCGTCCAAGAAGTATTTCCTGGAGTTCTAATGAGAAGCCTTGACCAATGGAATTAAACCAGGTCTGTTGTGAAATAGTAGCTCATTGAAAACAATAGTGGACGGTGGTGCAATTTTGTGGATTGGTTGAAATTAGACATTAACATTGTTGGATGCTGGTTTAGTGGTCTAGATGTTAAGCGTTCGCATGTGAGACTGATAGATCCTGTGTACAAATCTCTCTGGGTGAGATCGTGGATGATAACTATTGAGGAGTCCCATACTGGGACAAAACGGCCGTTCAGTTCTTCCAGGTTTTCCATGGTGGTCTATATCTAATTGACTCATGAATTTAACTATTAGATTTTGATGTTCTATTATTTCATATATATAAACTATTCTTTTTAAAAAAACGTTTAGTAAACTGTGAGGACGTTCCACAGGTGCACAGGTGAAGTTGAGGAAGCTATAAGAACCTCAGAAGGAGCTGAACATATTCCATTCAATCAGCTTTTGGAAGAATATTCCAGAATCACTTATTGGACAAATACTAATAACTCCCTGTGTGCGGATTGGATAACTAAAATGATGATCAGTTTTGTATCATAATTGACATTGTGTTAGGAATAACATTCCTACTTACTAATCGTCTATCTTTTCTCTTGTGACATGGCGGCTTCAATCGTTCAAGTAGTCTAGTAGTACGCAGCATAGAAAGAATCTAAAGCTCTAGATATGAAATAAACGTATTACAATGAACTTTTATTTATCTATATTAGTTTATAACATATTGACTGATTTGACCAAAGAGTGCAATTAACGACTATCTATCAATGAACACTTTTTGGAGTTTTTATATAAACTTTTGATTATAAGAGTAAACCAGTAAGTTTGAGAGCAGAAACAGATAACCTTTGAATAATATTTAATTGTCTTACTTCATAGATTAATAGGGGATCACCAGATAAGTAATAGAGAGCTTAGAGACAGGGTATTAGGGAATGATGGTAAATCAATTGATGAGGTCATGAATCTTCATCGACTGAGATGGTTGGACCACGTGTTACGTATGCACTGAACACTGATTACCACGAAGCGCAATGCTGACTAGTGTTGGGGATGGTTAGAAGAAAATTAAGCAAGGCTTAGGCAAAAAGTGGCATCAGTACACAAAGTCAATAACGTCTGATCTGAACCATGTTGGTAGATGCAGATTACTTGTTTGGGGTCTGCGTGACTATTGTAATCAATGGTTGGAGACTCTATGTGACATGACTCAGAATCGATCACAATGGCGTAGGTGTATACACTCTTTGTCTTCCCTTAAACGCTAGAAGATTTAAATTACTTAATACCTTTATTTCTACGAATTAATTCGTTCATCTTGTACTTTTTCTTTATACACAATTTTTCTTTTATATATTACTACCATTAAATTAACTACCTTAATTGATTTGGTGTTCATCTTGTTGTGTTAATGAGGTATGGTAACTTGGACTGTTACAAATATGTGCCTGGTCCTACGTTGTGACTGACTGACTAACTGACTTATAGATTAATAAAAGTTATAAAACATGAACAGCGTGAATTAAGATATTGCTCATAGACTTGACCATATTGAATTTCGTCTAATACAGAACTGTTCATTTTAGAATAATAAATATATTTTTCATATTTGCAAGCGTGAGTCAATTGAAGTTAGATCACCATGGAAAACGTGGAAGCACTGTACAGCCGTTCCATCCTATTGTGGGACTCCTCAGCAGTGCGCATCCACGATCCCACCTCACGAGATTCGAACCCAGGACCTACCAGTCTCTCGCCAGAGCACTTAACTGAGAAACCACTGAGCTGGCCGGCATCCAACGGTGTTCATGTCTAACTTCAACCAATCCACGAAATTGCGCAACCAACTTCCATTGTACTGAGGTAGACACCTGTCTCTACCTGACATGGATTAGCCCCACTGGTCACGACTTCTCACTAGAACTCCAGGAATTACCTCATGGAGCCACTCACTAGTGAGCATATGATTATAGATCAAAAGGGCTTTTGTGGAGATTTCAGTATTTTCATAGTTGAAATCATGGGTCAGTTGAAGACATTAACACTGTTAGATACCGGCCAACTCAGTGGTCTATTGGTTAAGTGCTCTGATGCGAGACTGATAGGTCCTGGGTTCGAATCTCACGAGGCGGCATCGTGGACGCGCACTGCTACTGAGGAGTCACACAATAGGACGAAACGGTCGTCCAATGCTTCCAGGTTTTCCATGGTGGTCCAGCTTCAATTGACTCATGATCTCAACTATTTTAATGATGTAGCTGGCAGTTTTTCTACATGGTTCATACCAACTGTAAAGATCATTTATCGGTCTGTTAGATCTTTCATCATTTTCTAGTTTGGCTGATAAATGAACCAGAGTGTAAAAACTTTAGATGACCTTATGAAAACTCTAAGGTCATTAAGTAAATGGGATTTATATTCTAGGCATTGAAATCGTTATTGTATACCGTAGATTTACTTAATTCTTCACTATTTCCAGTTTTTCCTTCTTCTTCCTTCGTTGAATCCTTTTTTTCATATCAAGGAACTATCATCTATGATATTTTAGATAAAAAAAAGGAGTCTCGTCGAGACTATAATATATGGAAGAACCAATCAAATTAAAAACGGTAAGTCTTGGATTTTGACTCAAAATTCATCCATCTATATGGTTAAATGGAATTTTGGCACAATATCTGATGTCAGTTCGTGATGCACATTCTAAGCTCCAAACCTCTAGTTTATACTCTAAATGCATAGCTCTAATCAAAAAAATTTTGGGGATTTCTAATAATAATCTATATTCGTCCATTCAAGGGTTAGAGGAGATGAATAATCTGTATCCATCAGGAAGAGTTTTATTGTCGTTTCTTGTTCGATTTAGAGGTGTAGTAACCTTTAGAGGGCTTAATAGATGGATTGAATATTGAAATCAGGAAGAAGCGCTGGAATTGGATAGGGCACATATTGAGGAAATCACCCAACTGCGTCACAAGACAAACCCTCACATGAAATACTGAAGGTGAAAGGAAAAGAGGAAGACCAAAGGACACATTACACCGAGAAATGGAGACAGACATGAGAAAAATGAACAAAAATTGGATAGAACTAGAAAGGAAGGTGGAGGACAGAGTGGGTTGGAGAATGCTGGTCGGTGGCCTATTCTCCATTGGGAGTAACAGGCGTAAGTAAGTATTCTTTGTAATGTTATTGTTCTGTTTTAAATAAACTATTCATCTACAAAAGCTGTTTCCTGTGTAACTGTGATCTGTTTTAAAATTCGTTGAGGTTGTTTTTATCACATTCCTATTCTATACTCTTGCTGAAATGGCTACGTCTTATATTTGAAATACATGTTTATGTAACTAACTAGCTCATTATCTACATACTCTAGAGTTTGAAAAAACTGAATCATCAACAAAAAGGATTCACTTCACGAATAAATGAATATATAGTAATTTCGTTCGGATTGTGATAATAGTTAAAAGCATAGAAAAGTCATAAGTTTCCCAATCACAAAGTACTTTGAAACAATGGTGCTAATGAGGCGAAGTTGGTCAGTCAGTCAGCTATAACATAGGACCAGGCACATATGTGCATCGGTCCAAGTTGCCATACCTCGTTAGCACAAGATGAACACCGGATTCATAGAAGTAATTAATTTAGTGGTGGTAGTATATAAAGAAAGGTTGTATATAAGGATATAGTATAGGAAGGAAAAAAGTTATGAAGCAATTTTAATCTCATAGTTTAAGGGAAGATAAAGAGTGTATACACCTACACCATTGTGATCGATTCTGTGCCATGTCACATAGAGTCTCCAACCATTGGTTACGATAGTCACGCGGACCTCAACCAAGTAGTCTGCATCTACTAACATGGCTCAGACTAGAAGTTAGTGACTTCAAGCTCTGATGCCACGTTTTGGTTTGGCCGCCCCTAACTCTCCTCCAACCATCCCCTACACTAGTCAGCATAGCGCGTTGTGGTAGTCGGTATTCAGGCATACGTAACACGTGACCGAACCATCTCAGTTGATGAAGATTCATGACTTCATCAATTGATTTACTATCATTTCCTAATACCCAGTGATCCCAGCAGATGCGAGCAATATTTCTAAGGTATCTGTGATCAAATACTAGTAACTTATGAGTATCTTCTACTCTTAATGACCACGTTATATACTTCCTTTAAACAATGCCTTTCTTCACTGTCAGGAAAGAAATCGAAACATCAATGATCCCCAGGCTTTCTCATTTGAATTACACCCTTCATTCACCAAAAGCTTATTAAGTCAGTCAGGCAGTCAGTCAGCTACAATGTAAGACCAGGCACATATATGTATCGGTTCAAGTTGTCACATCAAAAGCTTATTGATTTTGTTTAAAGATTATAAATTCTATGATTGTTTATTGAATATACTTAACCATTGATTATATGGGAACAATTTTGTCCATGCTGGTTTCAATTAAACTTATGAACAACTTTCCTACAGCGTAGTTTATGATGACCTTAATCCACTGAAATCAATGCGAATGCTCAAATGATTCATTTAATCATTAGTAACCTAGATATTATGCGTGTTTGTTTGCTTACTGATAGAGTGCAGTTATCTAGGGTATAGAATTCCAAGTGCAAACTCTTGTTTCAATCTATCAATCAATCATCATTTTAATTAGCAATACAATTTATCATCTATTCAATTACAGATCTCAAAATTCCAGAATAATAATGAAATGATTAGAAGATTCATTGACAGAGTGTTGCTGAACTGGATGAAAGACTCAGTAGACGCCCGACATCGACATCAACAGGCTGGATTCCGTAAGGATCGGTCGTGCACAGACCGAATTGCAACACTACGGATCATCGCAAGTAAGTAAGTAAGTAAGTAAGTAGGTAGGTAGGTAGATAGGTGAGTAAGTCATTAACCATTTTTCCGTACTTATAATGTGATAGTGGATTTCTTGCAACAGTGGAAACAGCAAATAGAATAACAATGGAAGCATTCGTACTGAAAGAAATAGGTAAATTTTTCTATCATTTAGTTAAGTAATGGAAGAAATTCAACATATTTTAATAGTTGAGAACATTAGTCGGTTGAAGCTAGACCATCATGGAAAACCTGGAAGCATTGGACAGCCGTTTCGTCCTATTATGGGACTCCTCAGCACTGCTCACCCACGATCCCGCCTCGAGAGATTCGAACCCAGGAGCTACCAGTCTCGCGCCAAAGCACTTAACCGATAGACTAGTGAGCTGGCCGGCATCCAACGATGTTAAGGTCTAACTTCAACCAATCCACGATGTTTTCGAGCAGCCGTTCATCAATTGTCAGCTATGTATAATTGTCATTATTCTCGAAGGCAGTTGTTTAAACTCTTCGATGGTTAAATAAATGTTATGCTGAGACTTCATAATCCAAATACAACAAATTGATATTTACCCTATTTGAATTAGATAAACAAAGAGGGTTCCATACACTCAAGAATTGATGTTCTTTAACCATAGTTCTTGTAGCTATCAATTCAAGGCAGCTTAATTGAACAAATAAAAGTTGATAAATAACCTTTAGGAAACAGTAAGGCACTGATAATGATACTGTTAACGTGATAGCTTATCTCAGTCGGAATGAGTTGAACCACAACCATATACCGATAGTCATCCCTTTCTCAACTAGTGACCAGCTTTGAGAGGTGATTCTCTTAGTTTCTAGTGAGAAGCTATGACCAATGGAATTCAACCCTGTTGGATGTGAGATAGTCACTCACAGCAGGCAATGAAAGATATTTTCGCAATATCGTGGATTGGTTGAACTTACTTACTTACATAGGCCTGTTACCCCTCATCGAGTAGCATAGGCCGCTCACCAGCATTCTCCATCCAACCCTGTCCTGGGAAATCCTTTCCAGTTCTTTCCAGTTAACATTCATCCTTTTCATATATGCTTCTATTTCCCGGAGTAATGTGTTATTTGGCCTTCCTCCTTCCGCTTCCCTTCCGGATTCCAAGTTAGGGCCTGCCTCGTGATGCACATTGGTGATTTCCTTAACGTATATCCTATCCAATTCCAACGTCTTTTCCTAATTTCCTCTTCAGCTGGAAGCTGGTTTGTCCTCTCCCATAGATACTTGTACCTTCTTGACGATGGATGTAGTAGTTCTTTATGTTTCAGCTCCGTACAGTAGGACTGTCTTCACGTTCGTATTGAAGATTATCACTTTTGAAATTAGTTGAGAGTTGTTTAGAGTTCCATAAGTTCTCCAACTGTAGAAATGCTGCCCTTGCTATGCCAATCCTTGCCTTTACATCTGCATCCAATCCTCTTTGTTTATCAACGATGCTCCCCAGGTACTTGAATGTTTCCACCTCTTCCAGAGTTTCGTCATCAAGTGTGATTGGGTTGGTGTTCTCCGTGTTGTATTTGAGAATCTTGCTTTTTCCGTTGTGTATGTTGAGGCTTATTGATGCAGAGGCTCCTGCTTCATTTGTTGTCTTCGTCTGTATTTGTTCGTGTGTATGAGAGAGGAGGGCTAGGTCATCTGCGAAGTCCAAATCATCTAACTGATTCTGAAATGTCCATTGTATTTCATGTTTACCCTCAGATGTCGAAGTCTTCATAATCCAGTTAATCACCAGAAGAAAGAGGGAGGTGGGGAAAGTAGACAGCCTTGTCTGACTGGATAATGTTCACAATCTTCTGAGGAATTCCATAGTGTCGGTGAATTTTCCATAATGTTCTCCTGTTTACACTGTCAAACGCCTTCTCATAGTCAATGAAGTTGATGTATAGTGATGAGTTCCACTCAATTAATTGTTCTACGATCATCCGTAGTGTCGCAATCTAGTCTGTGCACGACCGATCCTTACGGAATCCAGCCTGTTGATCTCGAAGTTGGGCGTCTACTGCCTCCTTCATCCGATTCAGCAGCACTCTGTTGAAAATCTTTCCTGGTACTGATAACAAACTGATGCCTCTGTAATTCTCGCATTTGCTCAGATCTTCTTTCTTTGGTATCTTGATGAGGTATCCTTCTTTCCAGTCCATTGGCACTTGTTCCTCCTACCAAGTTTTCATGAATAAAAAGTGAAGCATAATTGCTGTTACTTCAATGCCTGACTTCAGTGCTTCAGCTGGTATATTGTCAGGTCCTGCCGCTTTCCCACTTGATTTGTCTGATGGCCATCTTGGCTTCTTTGATCGTTGGTGGAGTGACATCTATAGGAAGGTCAGTGTGTGTTGCTTCGATGTCCGGTGGATTCAACGAATAACAGAACACTATCCGTCGTGGTTGAACGAAGGACAGGTAAATGTGAATAAGAGTTCTATCCTCGCTCACCTGATGGACACAGGTCATCAAGTTGAACTGAATGAAGCTTTTAAGGTTATCTACCATATTCCATCAAATTTGAGGCAATGTTTACGAGTTAGTCTTTTGCTCATTGCTGAAGCCATCGCAATCCATATTCACAAGCCGAACCTTTGCATTCAAAAGAAGTTTGTACAACCACTCTCCCTACCTTGGCCATCGGTATAGGGGGTTTATAGCAGAACTTGGATAAACTATTTCTGTATTCTTTCCATTTTTGTATTTTACTTATTGTCAATATTCGTCTCTTAATTCTAACATAACTACTATACTACTGACCATCCATCAAAATATTTTGTTAGTTTATTGTTCACCATTTATATATTATGTACCGTAGCAACTGTTTGATTTTCGAATAATTACTTTGATTATTATTAATCCTCTTTCTTCCAATGAGTCTAATGTTAAATTCACTTAGTACTGTTTGGTTGAATCTTCCCACTAATGTTTAGGACTTCAATTGATCAGTCTCTTATTGGCATATGTGCATACTATGCTTATTGCCTCAATATAGCCTTAATTCACAAGCATTATAAGCAAAGATGGACTCAGTAGCTGAGTGGATAACCTGATGACGTTTGAAGCGAAAGGTACTAGGTTCCAGTCCCAGAGTGAACATCAACTCTGAGAAGCAGGTACATCCCGCTGACGAGTCCCAAATAGGTCCTGAATTCCACTGCTAGCCACTATCTATCTTTGCTTATAATACTCTAATGTTAGTTTATAATCGATATGTCATTATATAAATATTACGTAACATAACCGATTCTATGTGTAATATTTCATTATTGTAAATCAGACATATAAATATTTAATACTGTAGAGTCATGATGAAAAATTAACTGAAAAGAAATTTCATCGCTCGATTTATTCCTCACTTGCGCGCGAGACTAATAGGTCCAGGGTTCAAATCTCGCGAGGCGAAATCGTGAATGCGTACTGCCGAGGAATCTAACAATAGGACGAAACTGCTATCCAGTGCTTCCAGGTTTTCCTTGGTGGTCTAGCTTCAATTGACTCATGATTTCAACTATGAAAACATAAATATCTATTACTGTAGAGCCATGATGAAAAACTAGTTGAAAAGAAATTTCTTCCCCGGATTTGTTCTTTCTTTATTTTATGAATTCATAACATGTTCAGACTTGTTACCAAAACTTAATCATAATATCGTTTGTTATTTTCAACTTGTTTGAATTCATCAGTTTCAATATGTCAATGTAATCTAAGGAAATTTAGTAGGATGTATTGATTGGTTATCAATACAAATGCCAAGACAGTTCTACTGTATGGTGCGGAAAACTGGAGAACTACGAAAGCCATCATCCAGAAGATACAGGTGTTTATCAACAGTTGTCTACGCAAGATACTTCAGATCCGTTGGCCAAACAGTATCAGCAACATTCTACTGTGAAAGAGAATAAACCAGATTCCAGTGGAGGAAGAAATCAGGAAAAAGCGCTGGAAGTGGATAGGACACACATTGAGGAAAGCACCTAACTGCGTAACAAGACAAGCTCTCACATGGAATCCTGAAGGCCAAAGGAAAAGAGAAAGACCAAAGAACACATTACGTCGAGAAATAGAGATAGACATGAGAAGAATGAACAAAAATTGGATAGAACTAGAAAGTAAGGGGTAGGACAGAGTGGGTTGGAGAATGCTGGTTGATGGCCTATTCTCCATTGAGAGTAACAGGCGAAAGTAAGTAGGTAAGTGAGTAAGACTGTTGTGTTGTTGCATAAGTTCGCTCCTGCTTTCAAGTGAACGCTATATAAAGCGTGCTACAATTTGACTAAATACCATTTTAGTATTATAACTTATAGTCAGTTCGTGATGAAAACATCAAATCTAATCTCTGACTGCATATCCTAATCCTAATTCCTCACAGTAATATATAACCTTCATTTAATCCTTGTAAGTAGGTGAACATTCCAATATCATTTTAGAGTTTCTCAAAGGTCGTCCATAAATTATAGTCTGACTAGGCAAACAGTAATTTATGAATGAACTTCTGTACCCGTAGTGGTTTTAGTTTACTCATTTAGGGTGGAAAATTCATTTGAAGTATTAATTTTATTGAATAATAGATTTCACTGCATCCATATTATTAAAATGTATATTATTTCACTCAATGGGTTCACGTTTGTTGTCAGTTCATGGGGACCAATTTAACATCGACCTATGGCGAAGAAGCAGTAGTGTACATTCTTTAAGTGAATTTTTCTTATACATAGATCAAAAGGGGCTTTTGTGGAGATTTAAGTAATTTTATGGTTGAAGCTAGACCACCAAGGAAAACCTGGAAGTACTGGACATCAGTTTCGTCTTATTGTGGGACTCCTCAGCAGTACGTATCCACGATCCCGCCTCGCGAGACTCAAACCCAGGACCTACCAGTCTCGAACCAGAGACCTTAACCGATAGACCACTGAGCCGGTCGGTATCCAACGGTGTTAATGTCTAACTTCAACTGATCCATGAAGTTGAGCAACCATTCACCAGGGGGTTGGTATCTCACAACAGACTTAGTTGAACTCCACTGGTCGCATACACAAATTTTAAGACGGCTACAGAGAAGAGCTCATGATATCATATTGTGTGTGTCCTTGGTGAAATACCAATATGGTGACAATGTTTTACCATATATCTATAACTAGTTTATTTTCTGAACATGGATAAAGTCAACATGATACATCGAATACCTAATGGACTATTATCTACTAAACAGATCATTTCATTCATTTTAACAGTTCTAAATCCTGAAACTATTATTACATTTACAAATACTTATTTCAAAATTCGATTTTTAGCTTACAACAATCAGTTAAACATAGTTTTAGCATTAACACCGTTGGATGCCGGCTCAGTGGTCTAGAGGTTAAGCGCTAGTGCGCTAAACTGATAGATCCTGGGTTCGAATCTCGCAAGGTAGGATCATGGATGTGCACTGCCACTGAGGAGTCCCACAATAGGACAAAACGGCCGTTCAATGCTTCCAGGTTTTCCATGATGGTCCAGCTTCAATTGATTCGTGATATCAACTATTAAAATAAATGTTTGTTGACAGGAATATTCAGATTAGCATTAAACAATGGATTCATTTTTACTAGGTAATTTTGGCATAGTTTTGTGATTTACATTCCTAGACTTGATCAATCATTTATCTAATAAAAACATTTCATAAGAAGGACAATACCTACATTATAATAGTTTTTTGTCATGATAGCCGCAAATGGTTTTAGGTTGAAATGGTACTTAACAGATCTACAGAGTTATCTTCAAAGGACAAAATAGAGGAAGATGTGGCAAACATTGAGAAGAGCCTTCTTACTTACTTACTCCTGTTACTCCTCATGTGGGAGCATAGGCCGCTCATCAGCACTATCCGTCAAACTCTGATCCGGGCAATCCTTTCCAGTTGATATTCATCCTTCACATGTCTGCTTCCAATTCTCGACATAGTGTGTTCTCTGGCCCTCATCTTTTCTGTTTCACTTCAAGATTCCAAGTTAGGGCTTGCTTCGTGATGCAGTTTAATGATTTCCTCAATTTATGTTTTATCCACTTTCAACAAGTTTTCCTAATTTTCTGCTCAGCTGTAAGGTGATTTCTCCTCTCTCACAGTAGTCTGTTGCTGATGATATCTTATTATGAGATAGTGATACGAATTTACGATATGCCCTAAACAACAGACAGTTATGAAAAACCAGTCTTTATCTGTCTTGCATTCAAAAGCGATGAATTCTAAGGTATAACCGATAAAAGGATTAAAACCGCGTTAAAAAGGTATTTTCTGTGAGACCCAACTGTTTTCAGTTTATAATGCCAAATGTTCTTTATGTTAATGAAAATCATTCATTCGACTGTTGATGTTACTTCCCAGAGAGGACTAAAATAATGATATCTGAATGATTTTCTGAAAATATTCCCTTAAAAGAAGTGTTTCAAGGGTGGTGACACGCTCAGAAGTACAATTGTAGTCTCTATGATTAGCCAGTTACTGAATGATTCTTTGAATTTTTAACTATTATACACATTACAAATGCTTATGAGGATTAAATGTGATTAAGATTTTTATATACGTTTCTCTTAAATTCTTTTTATTTGAACACATAAATATTGGTACAAAGGGGTAACAGATATATATGCGCGCACAAATCTCATTTGATTTGTGTGAGGGCTGTGATACTGTACAGGTGCCCAAACTGAAACAAGTGGTTTTCTTAAGGGGCCACAACCGGAGTCTTTGACCTAAAGATCTGATCTACAAGGTAGTGGAGTATCGTGTGGAGGTGTACTCCCATGGTAGTCGGTGACCAACGATTGATTCATACGCCATTTGTTCCTTCAGGAAACTGGAGTCGATGTGCACCATTGGTTTGGAATGAGGGTTTTCCAACTCCCCTAGGTGGACTTTCCGTGTCCACCAACCCGGTTAAAGCGCCGGACATTTGCTTTTCATCCTCTCAATTCCATAAACAACATCGGTGTCAGGAGAAGGCAGTGAGTAGGACTTTCCTGTCAGAGGCTATATACATGTGGCCATGTGAGAGCATTTAGAGAGGGAGAGTGGACTCTCTCCACTCTCGGTTGTACCAGGGCACACTTGAACTCTCTTCCCATTTGATTGCTAATTTGATCGGTTTAAAATATCTCTATCATACACTTCAATAATTTAATCTTGTTTTTGATATTTAATTCTACACGGTCAGCGAAGTCTAGCGATAATCATCTCGACACGATCACTGAGTAGTTGATGGATAGTGGACACAATGTGAATATTATCACACAGCTGTTCACTTTCATTTTACTTTGAAGAGGCCACCAAGAGCTTCCAACCTGAAATTGTTGAAAGTTAAATAAAGTAGATCTCATATTGATATGGTAAAATCATTATAGTGGTGTGATGTTCACTTGTTCATTTTATTCTGTATTATATAAACATTCCACAATGAAACCCACTTATTGATGTTAACTTTCATTGGATTTCACATAGTTGACGTCATTGTATGACCATTCAACTATGAAATTAATTTTTTTTCATTCCGGTCTATTATTATTTAGTGTTTATAATATTAACCATTTCGTTACAAGTATTTATAGAAATTTGTCTACGCAAAATACTCAACATCCACTGGCCGGATACGATCACCAAAAGCGTTTTATGGGAGAGGACAAACCAGCTTCCAGATGAAGAGGAAATGAGGAAAAGACGTTGGAAGTGGATTGGATACACATTAAGGAAATCAACAAACTGCATCATGAGGAAATCCTTAACTTGGAATTCGGAAAGGAAGCGGAAAGAGTAAGGTCAAAGAACACATTACGTTGGGAAATAGAAGCAGATATGAAAAGGATGAATGTTAACTGGAAAGGATTGTTGAGGACAGGGTTGAATGGAGAACAGTGATGGGTGGCCTATAGTCCTCGACGAGGGGTAACAGGAGTAAGTAATTTCGTTATATGGCCTCATATACAACATCAACACTAACTACAAGATCAAATAATTTGTGTCTTCCTCCTATTGCCTTCAATGATGTTTCTAAATAGATTTCACTAACTAATGTATGCAAATCCTAATTTGTAGTTATGAAATTACATGTAAAGTGGTGGTTAAATGGTTTGATGCAAATAAAAAGTCACGAAAAATACCGTACCAGGGCATTTGTGAGCGAGCAACAACCGACTATGGCAGAGGACAAGCCAGCTTCCTCCTAAACAGGAAATTAGGAAAAGATGTTGAAAGTGGATAGAACATAAATTGAGGAAATCATTAAACTGCATCACGAGGTGAACCCTAACTTGGAATCTTGAAGTGAAATAGAAAATAGGAAGGCCGAAAAATTCACTGTGTCAGAACTTGGAAGCGGACATGAGAAGGATGAATATCAACTAGAAGGAACCGGAAAAGATTGCCCAAGATAGGGTTAGATGGATAGTAGCCTATTCTCCTTCACAAGGAGTAACAGGCGTAAGTAATTAAGGAAAACGTCTTATCGATTGGTTTTTGTTTAACGACGACATTGGTCTGAATGACGCTCATTTGTCAGTGATTTTTTTGTTAATCAAATTATGATGATTTGAACTTTATTTTTAATTCAGTTGACATCAACAGGACCTTTCATGTTTAAATGTCGCAGTGTAATGATGTTTGATGAATTTTAGCATAATGAATTGTTAACACTGCTTGTAGATTTTCAAAATACAACTTTAATTGCTGTACAATTAACTATATGTTAGTTACCACTTTTGACTAACAAACATGAATAAAACTGGCATAAAACAATAAGACAAAACAGTGAATTATTTATGTACCTAAGACATTAGAATTATATAATCAGTGTCTAATAAATGTGGTACTGTTTTAACAACGGATGTTTAGTAGTCCTAGTTGTCTTATCATAAACACTTAGTTTCTGATTGAACTTGGTTGTTTGGTAACTTAGATCAGATGAAAAACTCTTTAAAAGCAAGAGGACTTCTCATGAATTAAGTGAAATGAGAAAATGTCTATCTCAGCACTGGATATCACCATAGTTGCGGTGGTATCTTAAAGCTGTAGGACACAGGGAATATAAAGAGTTATTACAAATCTTCTATTGTCTGCTAGTAATTAATTTCCAATATCAGAATTATTGATTTTTTAACACCTAGAATAATATAAAATCAAAATCGACTGTGATTTAGAGCCCGAAGAACACTGTATTAAATAATCAGATATCAGAGGTCTGATGCAAAATCAAATCGCTCCTCAGTTAAATGTTTATTCTTTTCTGGATGAGACAGAGTGGGGTTCTATTTGACCATGTCCAGCAGTTTGACAGCTACAGTAGTGTAACTATCTGTTTTATAGTTATTTGCTCGTATAATCGCCGGATGGTTTGGACTGGTTTATCTTTCGTGTCTTTAGGTAACCCTCGTTCTATTGATAGTAGAAACCAGACTGACAGTGAATAGATCTTGATGTAGATCACGTGCCAGTCACAGTGGAGCGAGGGACTACCTGTAAAAACAAACGAAGGTTTTCAACATTAAATGTAAGACAACAGGAAATATAGTGCCTATAAGAAATAAGAAAGTGAATGAATACTTGAGCTCTATTGTTTTGACATATACTTAGTTGCTTGGGTTCAACTCTTAACCAATCAACCTTAGCTGCGACATTAACTTCCCCTTAGAATCGACTTCCGTAGGAATGCCGGTTCGATCAACCTATCTAAGCTGTTATACATCACAGAACTGAATACCGTCAATAATAAAGTGGGACCTGTGTCAAATAGTAGAAATATCACTAGTAGTCGAAGCGTATTCGGTTCAGAGAATTTGTTAGATAAACAATATCGGAGAATTTATGTATCGCACTCTTTGTTCGCTAAGCCACAAAAGGCACACTGCAAGGAATACAGAAGAACTGGTAACAACAGCGCATACGTGGAATTTAAGTGAGAAAACGACCGATGCACAAAGGCAATAAAAAAGAAAGATCTCAGTATCAGATAAAGATGATCGATAAATTTGTCTCCAATCAGAAAGGCTTATTCCGTCATGCAGCTACTCTGCTTCAAGGTAATATCGGAGTTTCCCAACTGTTATGTCCTAATGACCCCACCAAAAACGGCGGTAACAACAGTGACCTTTCGGCAGAAATGTGTTCGGACATTTAAACCGACCCATACTAACTATATTGATGATGTTTTCATCTGCAACTCAAAAGGACTCTATGGGGTAAGGACGAGGGCTAACTTGGTGTACCGGAAACTGAAGCAACTAGACAAGGGCACTTCTACTAGCCCGTATATGGTCCATTTCTCCATAATAAGGAAAACAGATACAATCTTCAGAACACCACCCAGCGTGGTGTTCTCACACTCGCTAAGCCGAAGGACATTACCAGAATATTGAAAGCTGACTCCCACCACACTAGTTTTTGAAGGGGGTTGACGCAGCTGCCGACCAATAGCACTAATCTCTGTCCCCCGAAAAATTATGGAGTCCGTGATATGCGACGGTCTACAAGACAACTTACTGCCCATAAACTTCCTTTCACCCAGGAAGCAAAGATTCATCAAAGGTCACCTCTGTATAACCTACCAGCTGACCGCTGTGGACAGATGGACAACCACTCTTGACGACGAGCGGAAAATCCAAGAGGTAACACCCAGATACTTGACACACAACACAGCAGAATGGACTGTAGACACACCTTCTAGGCCTTATGTCTAGTCAAATGCCGGAATTAGTTGCTGAACAACAAGAAAATTGAAATACTGAACAAAAAAATGGGTCAAGAAGTTGCAGAATCCTCTGCTCTCCAAAAAAGGAAAAAGACCTTGGTTATGAGAAAGTGAACTTTTCGTTCTTACTTCTCAGAAACATAAACTACGATGAGTTTCTCACAATAAAAGGGAAGTTTGTGTAGAGCACCAGGAGCAGTTCCTTTCAGTCATGTGAGAACTAGAGTTAATGTCCAGTCTCTTTCTAGAATAATCAGGTGACTCTTGTGCCATCACTTCTGGTAGTGGGTACACAGTTTTCAGACATTTTTTAAGATCATTTTTGCTCAAACTATATGGTGATCCACGTTAATCCTTATGGTATCTCCGTCATAGCCGTAGTCATGTGTCTCCAGAATATTTGAGTAGAATACATTCCTTACCAAATCTAACTTTTTATTTTATTCCCGAAACCTAACATAGAAGGAGGATGTAGTCTATAGAAAACTAGGTATATAACAGGGATTTTCTTTACTGAAATCTTATCTGAACACAGGAAAAGACTTTCAACAGTTTGAGTGTCAGTCCGAAAAAAGCACATAATTACGTTTAATTTACAGACTAAAACAGACTTTTTGAAAAGAATAAACGAGAAGAAACTTCTTACACCTAGTAAGCTAATCTGCTTTGATGAACACAGCTCGTTTTAATATTTTGTTTAAACCGATAAACACACCAAGCGTAGCTATGAATATAAATGGCGCTTCTTGAAATATATCGTTGTCCAGTGTTGAGAGAAATACACTTTCCATTTTTCCACATCGGGACAGCATTTCAGTTGACCATAACCATATCTTCTCTTATAGTTCCTTTCTTTATATGCTATCGCTCGGGCGGTAAGTTACAAAAATTATTATGGTAACTTAGTGAACAAAACTATCACGTGGATAACGTGAAAGTTTGAGTGATGCCTGAAAGCGTGAGACAGTTTCAGCTATTTTATAGCATTTCTCCAAAGTTTCCCCAAAATTATATGATGCGGCTTACCAAAAGGTTCCCAGATATTAATAAATCATTCGCCAAATTGAGTAATATCTTGTGATATTTAAGAGTATTTGAATAATTGTATAAAATAAACAGAAACGACGCAGTATGATCAATGGGTATTACATGAACAAGAACGAATGTATTGTATTTGGAAGTCAATACAAACCCAAACAACAAATAAAGGGGAATCATTGGTTCGTACAAACACCACATACCTTTTGATAACTTAACTTTGCAAACGGTGGTCTTTCCTTATGATTGTTATTCTCTCAGCTTTTACCTCAACTTCACAACCTTCTTCTATCTGGCCTGTGTGCCGTACAATTTGCTGCTGATCATATGTGCAAACATATGTTTCTAAATATATATTTATATACTATATACTCTTCCATCCACTAAACGCGGTTATTATTAAACTGATAGATCCACTTAATTGATTGTTTAGTGTTTATGTTTGAGGTCTGTGCATCATTTTGCGTACATTTGTCTCCTTTACAATCCTAACGCGTTTACAATCGAAAGATACCTACCCAATCAAGACAAAATTCGAGAATAAAGGAGGTTAAAGATATTTTTAGGAAGTTTTCGATATTCATAACATTTGATTTAAGCTGGTTAGTAGTTTTGATGGGTGCGTAGCACCATATGATCTCTTGCGATCCAGTATGGATTAATGACCGAGCGCCTTTAGCTAGCGTGTATCCAGTAAAAATAATAAGGTCAACACCAATGTCGAAGACTTACAGAAATATTTGTTTTTGGGGTGTATACACAGCCGGAGGTATTACTATTCTGCTTATTGAGTGGTTATATAAATCGTCTCTTTGACTGATTTGCATTACTACACTTGTTTAACTTTGTTTCGAATGGCCATCTATTCGTCGACTCAATTGGTTCGTCTAAGTCTTTCTGTAACCCTATAGATGACGTCAAGTCACGATTGACTATGATCAACACTACAGAAAGATTAATTGCCAGATATCGAGTTGGATCTCTCGGTAGGCCAAAAACCAGAAGGCTGTTGATGGCTGAAATAAGATATATTTGTTAGCGATCTCGTGGTATCGAAAGAATGCCGAGACGTACCAAAGTTTACGGGCGGAACTACCGAGTGTAAGCAAGCTAGTCAAAGGTCATAGGCAACGGAAGGAAATGTGTCTTTGGTACATTTAAGCAAACGAGCACAGTAAAACAATCACTGATACAAGTGGTTATAATAGTAATTGTTTCCATAATACCAATTGCGTTCTCATCACAAAAGTAGGTCACTACAATCCTATCTTATTAATCACGTTCTGTATCAATCTCTAAATTTTGGTATCATCAGAAAGGGTATAACAAATAACTTTGTAACACTTGGTAAATCACTTGCACAGTTTAAGAAAACGAAGGCGACCTAAGATTTTCATGATAATTAGAAGTATTCGAATTATTGTATTTACTAGGAATTCTCGAAACAGTGCAAATGATGCCAAATAGAACTAGGTCAGTACAACTGAATGTATTGCATTTATAATTCAAACTCAACCAGGAATGGAGTACAAAACAGTCATTAATTCGTACAAACACCACAGAATTCCACTCTTTAAAGATTCTTATGATGATAAGGTACTGTTAACTCTAAACAGTTGCCCCTTGTCACTGAGGAAGTCAGTTATCCAGTCTCTAATCCTATAACTGATTTCAAAATTTTACAATTTTAAATTAAGACCAAGATGAGTAAATTCACCAAAGGTTTTACTTAGACCTACATAGATTAAATATACCGCGATTGTGTTGACAATTTAAGAGCTGAATACATTTACGCTTGATTGTATTCAATGATAGAAAAGCTGCTTACTTTGAGATAAATATTTCATTCATTATTTTTGTGTAAATTAGTTGCCACTATCTAGGGTTGTGTGGTTATTTTCTACAAAAGTGCTTTCTTTTTATTGTTCTAGATAACCGCAGATTATATGCATGATATTCTGTGACTTTGAGTCCTGTATACTATCCATCTATAAATGCCTACCTGATTAGACAAACCAACTTGTTGGTGTAAGAATAACTGATAATTTCAGGGTTATAAAGGGTGGCCTCAAAATATTATCTAAGTGAAGAGACTGATAAATAATTTCTCGAATGTGAATTTACGTTCACATCAAATGATATCACGGCTACTATAGAGCTAGAGTTTATTCTGCACAGGCATTTTGTCAAATAAATTATTCACAACATTACAAGGTTATGCGATTCATTTTCGAAAATACTTCCGTATTCCTTGAAACAAATAACTTAGCATCAGATTCGAGTTTGTCTTTTGAGGAGAAAAATATCTATTCCCAACGTAAGTGACGGTTGTCACATCTATCATTTCTTAGAAGTAACATGCATACAAACTTAGACATAAATATTTTAGCAAGTCAGTCATAGGCAACGTGGATTGATGCATAAATGTACACCAAACCGAGTTGTCACAACACACCAACATGGTTTTAAGGACAGAGTGACGAATAATACCATTGATGGCTAGAAAGATCATATATTAATGAATGCGGTTCAGAAAGACGGGATGAATTCGAGAAGTAAAAACGATGAAATAATATCAAACCCAAAACTTTAGGCAAATATAAAATGAGAATGCATATAGGCTAATATGATCAATTCTGAGCTATGCTACACAACACTTCAAACTACTAATCGCGGCTAGTGAGAGATATATTAATTGAATTAGTTATGTGTGTTTCTGATCCGGATAGTGGCAGTGTTAAAGGTTCAATGGTTCAACTAATCATTAAGATAACTAAGTAATCGAACTAAATATTTTCTATATATTTTAAACATTTTACAACTTTGTAAGCAAAGATGAATAGTAGCTAGCAATGGAATCCAGGATGTACGTTTCGTCCTATTTCGGACTCGTCAGCTAGATGTATCTGCAGCAATCAGAAGATTCAAACAAACAATTTTTCTTTTCATTAAAACATTCTTATGATGTGCTCTTTTTTTTTAATTGAATAAAGGATTTTGGTTACAAGATTCAATTTATATTGAACAACCACAAATACGTTTTTTAAAACAAGTTTATATTGAATTGAAAGGATCTAATCAAATCAGCTATGCATGGAGTACATATACAGATTTAAATAGTCAATTTAGTTCAAATCTTATTATACCCCATATGTCTATTCAGCAATTAGATGATAATTATGATGGAATATATGATAAATTAAAATTGAAGTTTCAAATTCCAATTGAAGATCAGATAAATAGTTTATATATATTACTACTATTTAGTTATCAACTAAAAGTAAGTCGAGTTGTTTGCCGACTTTTATTTTTGTTTAAGTCTTTTTGTAAACTAGTTGCTATTTGATGTTGGTTAGCAACTAAATTTAAAAAAGTTGAAGAGTGTCCATGTGATTGGTGATGTCAGTCAGTCAGCTACAACGTAAGACCAGGCACATATATATGCATTGGTACAAGTTGCCATTGGTAATGAGTATATATTATTATCATTACCCGATTATAATTATGGTTCTTCCTTTAATTGAATGCAAACAAATGAGGAAACTTACTATGAAGCTTCAAGTAAATACAGTTATGTCATTTGTATTGGTTGTTTAAATCTTTCCATCAATGTTTAGGATTGGAATTGATCAGTTTATTTTAGCATATATACATCCTCTGTGGGATATTCAAACAAACAATACAAATGAATTAGATGTTGTGTAACTAAACGTTAAACTCCGTACAGGAGGAGGCTTGGGCATGAAGATAGCGACCCCATCCCGTAGAAAACTAACTCGCTAAAAAGCGCTAACCAGAAAAAAATAATTGAAACAACAAAACGTTGAAAATTATGATCACGATTGAAATCCAAGATTGATGGCGGTATCCCTTTTATATCTGTAATTTTGGTTTATGCTTATTGATGGTGACGATATCATTAGACTGAAATAAATTTGATCTTTCTAATTAATCAAAATTACTTTGAGTTATTAAGATCATATTTACTATCGAAATTGTCCACGTTGGTTATAATTCACTACTTACTTACGCCCGTTACCCCTCGTGAAGGAGCATAGGCCACACACCAGTTTTCTCAATCCAACTCTGCCCTGGGCAGTCCTTCCAGTTCTTTCCAGTTAACATTCATCCTTTTCATATCTGCTTCGATCTCCCGGAGTAATGTGTTCTTTGGTCTTCCTCTTTTCCGTTCCCTTTCAGGATTCCAAGTTAGGGATTGCCTCATGATGCAGTTTGGTGATTTCCTCCATGTATGTCTTATCCACTTCCAACGTCTTTTCCTCATTTCCTCATCAGCTGGAAGCTGGTTTTTCCTTTCCCATAAAACGCTGTTGCTGATAGTATCCGGCCATTGAATGTTGAGTATTTTACGTAGACAACTTGTACCTGATGTCAGTTCGTGATGGAAATTATCCTTATAATTGACTAACTGACCACCAAATATATATATATATATATTAATCTATTGAAGTGTTCAATATATTTCAACATAACAGTGATTTACCATTTATAATACTCGCTTATTCATTCAATAGATTGAGTCATTCTACTTAACCAAGAAGTATCACTAGTCTTCACATAAACCGTATTTTATAGTTCGGTAAGATTCGAACTCAGGACCTACCAGTTTCGCGCCAGAGTACTTAACCGATAGACCACTGAGCCGGCATCCGATGGTGTTTATGTCTAACTCCAACCAATCCACCAAGTTGAACAACCGTCCACCAATTTTCTTCAGTGAGTTCCTATCTCACAACAGACGTGGTTTGAACTCCACTGATCACTGCTTCTTACTAGAACTCTTGCATTTACCCCTCGAAGTCAGTCACTAGTGAGCATTCTGATAAAAATGAACTGTATTGTTCATCTATCAGTCTCAGTTCCCATAGCATACCTATCTAACTTGTGAAAAAAGAATCTTTTGTTCTCTGTTCTTATTATAGTTAGATTGTTCATTTGGATAGATACATTTGATAACATATAGTACCCTGATTGTTTCTAGTATAAAGATTGTTTAGTATATTCATCCGATTCAATTTTAGGAACGTATGAATTTAATAATGCAAACTCCATTAATTATTCAATTTGATATACCAAATATTTTGGGATTTTGTAAATATTCTATGTATGGACAATTATCATTACATCAAAGAGAACCTTTACTTGAAGGTTATATGAATACAGTGTATAATGTAAGTAATCACTGTTTCATTTGATATGTACATATATATTATTTGCCCCTAAATGCCCTGGTACGACCGAGAGTGGAGAGAATCCGCTCTCTATCTCCAAATGCTATCACATGGCCACGTGTATATAGCCTCTACCAGGGAAGTACTACTCACTGCCTTCTCGTGACACCGGTGTTGTTTACGAAATTGAGAGGACGAAAAGCGAATGTCCGGAGATTTAACCGGGTTAGTGGATGTGGAGTGTCCACCTAGGGGAGTTGGAAAACCCTCATTCCAAAATAATGATGTACATGGGCTTCAGGATCCAAAGGGAACAATTGGCGTATGAATCAATCGTTGGTCACCGGCTACCATGGGACTACATCTCCTCATGGTTCTCCACTGCCTTGTTGATCAGATTTTTAGGTCAAAGGCTCGGGGTGTGACCCCCTATGAAAACCACCTGCTTCAGTTTGGGCACCTGTACAGTATCACAGCCCTCACACAAATCAAATGAGATTTGTTTGGCGCATATATATATCTGGTACCTCCTTGTACCAATATTTATGTGTTTAAATAAATAAATAAACAAATCATTTTCTGTTACATTTCAATAATTTTCATCATTGTTGTGATGTATAGTGGATTGATATTAGTTAGTTGTAATAGTTTTTGAAGTTCACCATAAGTGGATCTTGAAGAAACTCAAGTGATGATATGTGTCAAACAAGTGCCCACTGGTTTATTTTTTTTAACTCATGACAGTACAAGCAAGTCTATGAGACTAAACTGTTATGGAAATTTCAACATGAGTTGAGTTGTTGATTTAGATTTGTGTAGTAAGGACAGAAGGTCTACAGCTTATGTTATTCCTTTTCTAGTATGCTTCCGTGAGTGTCCGGTCTCCTCTTGTATTAGCCAATTGAAGGTGCAGACACCACTGCTTAGGGCAGTAGGTTCCTGTATGCTACGGGTATTTTGTTCGTTCTTGGCTTTTCTACTCACCTGCTATGTCCTCTGAGATATTCTAATAAAGGCGCCTGTTGCGTTAGAATAACAATAATTTGGATACACTTGACACGGACCAACAATATTTGCCACTGTAAATCCAGTCCCACTTTCCGATCCATACTGACAGCTGAAGTCAACAACTTTATGAACAAATTGATGAACTAGTTCCCACTTTGTTTATTTTCCCGCCATTAGTCAGTTGGTGAATATTTTTGATATGAAAGAAAGGAATTTGCGTTCGAACTCAACCGCGCTTATAGCATTTCTTTAAAACGATTAAACGAACTGTCTGTCAAAGATCGTTTTCAATACAGCATACATATGAAAGTTATCTGGTTAGATCAAATCCGACCAAAACATGTTCGGCTTTCCTTTCAATTGTTCTTCATGACGACTATTTGTTCAAGTTGTTCACATTCAAGAACAATCTCAAATAAACTCAGATTATTGGCTTGAAATAGAAAATATGGATTTCTACATGAAATGGGTATTGATGACGATGCTTGAAATGATAATGAAAGCTTTATAATCAGACCATTTAATTAAGAGAACACATACACCATCAAAAAGGCAGTATACTATTGTAATTTATCCTCTTACCTTACAGGTTATTGAGTTATAACTGATATTGTAGTGTGATCTACTTATATCCATATAAGTAGTATATGGTGATGGTCAGGCATAGAATGTATTTTGGCAGAAGATCAATAAGAAGAGAACACTAATGAAGTGCAATTGGTATGAAAATGCATAAACAATGAAATTAGAGAAGATGGACTGATATTTGCAGAAAAAGGACAGTTAAGATTGAGACAATTGATTGATAGTGTGCACATTAACTGTTTATCACTGTACGGTTATCAGAATTTAATGAGATAGTTTGTTATTTGTGCTTGGATGTACTCGACTGTCCTCACCCGTCTTCTTGTTCACTACAATATAACGTTGTTGATGACGTTTTAGTCATCTACAATTTGTTTGCACTTTTGAATGTCTCTCATGCTTTGAATGAATGAAGTTCCTTGTCCATGAATCATTATATATACCCCATATTTAAGCAATTTATTCTTATTTAAGAAGGTCTCAATGAATCCAGCTTAGCTTGATAAGATTTTAATAGTACTATAGGAAAGTAGTTTGTATCATTGAATATCATTTTAACAATTATAATGTAATGAAAACAAAACATAATGTTGTTTAATAAGTGAAATGTAAAGTCAAGGATTGTTTACCCTCAAATGCCATGGTACAACCAAGGGTAGGGGAAGGGTCAGCTCTCTCCCTCGAAATGCTCTCACATGGCCAAATGTATACAACCATTGCCAAGGAAGTCCTACTCACTGCCTTCTCGCTGCGCCGGTGTTATTTACGAAATTGACAGGACGTAAAGTGAATATCGGGCACTGAAACCAGGTTAGTGGATATGGAGGATCCATCTAAGTGAATAGGAAAACCCTCATTCGAAACCAATAGTAAGCATGGGCTCCAGGCATCTGAAGAAACAAATGGCATATGAACCTATTGTTGGTCACTGGCTATCATGCGATTGCATCTCTTTACGTTACTTTACTGCCTTGTGGATCAGACCTTCAGGTCGAGGGCTTGGAGAGTGGCCCTCCTAAGAAACCAGCTGCTTCGGTCTGACCATTCAGGCAGTGTCACAGCCTATACATAAATCCAATAACTTCTGTGGCTCATATCTATTTAGTGCTTTCTTGTACCAATATTTATATATTCAAATATTTAAACAATAAGTTTTTTTCTGATTAAATAGAATTCAATTATCAATAATGAACAACATAAACTTAAAGATATTCAATTGGATACCATTCAAAAATTTTTAAATAAACGACATGGTAAGTAAATGTATTTCGTAATTATCAGAAGGGAGACTTGTGAAGATCTCAGCAATTTTATAGTTGAGATCATGAATCAATTGAAGCTAGACCACCAGGGAAAACCTGGAAGCACTGGACATCCGTTTCGTCCCATTGTGGGACTCTTCAACAGTGCGCATAACCGATCCCACCTCGCGAGATTCGAACCCTGGTCTTATCAATCTCGTGCGCGAGCGCCTAACCACTAGACCATTCAGCTGGCCGGCATCCAACAGTGTTTATATCTAACCTCAACCAATCACTAGTGACAGGATTCAAGAGATATTTCCTGGAGTTCTAGTGACAAGCAGTAACCAGCGGAGTACAACCAGGTTTGCTGTGAGATATCAACTCATTGAAGGCAATAGTGAACGGTTGCTCAATTTCGTGGATTGGTTGAAGTTAGACATTAACACTGTTGGATGCCGGCTTAGTGGTCTGGAGGTTAAGCGCTCGTGCGCGAGACTCATAGGTCCTTGGTGCGTACTGCTGAGGAGTCCCACCATGGGGCGAAACGGTCGTCCAGTGCTTCCAGGTTTTCCGTGGTAGTCTAGCTTCAATTGATTCCTGATCACGACTATAGTATTTCATAATCATAAATTAATTTCATTTATTTATTTAATATTTCAATGAATTGAATGATTAGTTTTATTTGTAGAGTTATATTCATGACAGATTGATCACAGTTGATAGATCATTAGAAATTAGGTAGTAATGAATTGCTACTTTGTTCTAGTGTAAGATTTTCCAGAACAGTCATTCAGTCAGTCAGTCACAACATAGAACTTCGTACGTACGTACATCAGTTCGAGTTGCTATACCACATTAACACAGAGACGCAGTTGTCGATTCAAATCCCATAGTGGTAGAAGTAGTAAGAGTATAAGCAGTAATGGGAAAGATTAGAGTTTGAAGATGTTATTGAAGGAGTATAATCCAATGAAATAAATTTGAAAAGAGAAAAATGATAGAGACATGAAGAATTCAGAAGATCTTCTTGTCTAACGGGGAATGCTTAAATGATAAAGTTAATAATAGGAGAGATAAAATAGAAACTGATCAGTTATAATCAACATAGAATCTGGTTAGTTAGTTCATGTTGTAACACTATATTAGCACAACCAGATGAAATTCTTAACAGGAACGTTAGCGTAGTGGGATTACTAAGATTATCAGTGCTAATATTAGACATTAGGCATGGATAATACGATTCAAGAAGAATGAATTAATGTTGTAGTATGGGTTACTTATATCCATATAAGTAGTATATGGTGATGGTCAAGCATAGAATGTATTTTGGCAGAAGATCGATAAGGAACGAACAGGAACGAAGCACGATCGGTATGAAAATGCATAAACAATGAAATTAGAGAAGATAGATTGATATTTGCAGAAGGAATGGTAAAGATTGAGACCATTGATTGATAGTTTGTAAGCTAACTATTTACAGTATGGTTGTCAGATTTTAGTGGGATAGTTTGTAATTTGTGCTTACATACATTCGATTGTCCCCATTAGTGTTCTCATTCATTACAGCATGATTAAGTATATGAGATAATTCTAAGACTCAAGATTTTGATGATAAACAACGACTGAATACATTTGAGCTAGTAAGATTGATTCATGGATATGTCATGAATGTCTCCAACCATTGCTTAAGATAATCAATTGGATCTTAACCAGGTAATTTGGACCGACTAGTATGTTTTAATTTAACAATTAATGTCTTCAGAGAATAATGAAATGTCATGGTTTATTAACCCTAGCATTCTCCCAACTAACACCTACAACTCTTCTGTTTTTGATAGCCATTTATAAATGCTTCCATTCTGGAGTTAAACAAGTTATGGAGTCAGAGATGGATAGTGGCTAGCAGTGGAATCCAGTTTGACGTGCGTTTCGTCCTATTTGGGACTCGTCAGCTGGAGTTGATGATGGACGAAACGCGCGTCCTGGAATCCACTGCTATCCACTATCCATCTCTGCTTACCATGATTGTGAATTAAGGCTATATCGAGGCAATACGCACACTATGCACATATGCCAATTAGAGACTGACCAGTTGCAGTCCCAAACATCAATGGGAAGATTCAAACAAACAATAGTAAAGTGAATTTAAGTTATGGAATCATTTACTTCATAAACCTTACTAACTATCTGTTGTTAGTAAACTGAAACAGTTGTCGTAATCAATGGTTGGAGACTCTAGGTGACATGACTCAGAATTGATCACAATAACGTAGGTGTATACACTCTCTGTCTTTCCTTAAACTATCTGTCTTTCTTCCTATACCATATCCTTATATACAATCTTTCTTTTATAAATTACCACCATTAAATGAACTACTTCTATGAATTCGGTGTTGATCTTGTTATGCTAATGAGGTATGGCAACCTGGACCGATGCATATATTATTTTTCGAATATACTTTATCTTTTTACTTTTCTACACAAAGTTTAATCAATTCACAATATTTTTTGATGCTTTTATTATGATCAGAAGGGGTTTTTTGGAGATTTCAGCATTTTCATAGTTGAAATCCTGAGTAAATTGAAGGTAGACCACCATGGAAAATCTGGAAGCACTGGACGGCCGTTTCATCCTATTATGGGACTCCTCAGCAGTGCGCATCCACGATCCCGCACTCGCGAGATTCAAACCAAGGACCTACCAGTATAGCGCCGGAGCACTTAACCGATAGACCACTTAACCGCCCGGCATCCAACGGTGTTAATGTCTAACTTCAACCAATCCACGAAGTTGAGCAACCGTTCACCGATTGTTTTCAGTGAGTAAATATCTCACAACAGACATGGTTGAACTCCACTAGTCACCGCGAGTGCAGGATCATGGATGCGCACTGCCACTGAGTAGTCCCATAATAGGACGAAACGGCCGTCCAGTGCTTCAAGGTTTTCCATGGTGGTCTAGCTTTTACTATGATTCCTTGTTAGAGATTAACTATTTCGAAATTTTTGTCCTTTCTTTTCCAGTAACATTAAAAATTGATCCAAAATATGAAACTTGGACATTGGGTTCCGCAAGTTACTTAGATCCATTAGTATTAAATTTAACTTTGTTTTATAAACCAAACAAAATATGGTATCCTTTTTGTGTGCCCGCCGTTTTTTTTAATATTTTAACTAAGTTTAAAAGATTGTTCATTAAAATGGCTTCAGATAATCAGGAGAAAACCTCGGTTTGATCTAGATTTTGAGCTAAGTAGTACTCGTAGACAAGCTCTCGTTACACTCTTAAGGGAACTGATGATCCTCAAGGAGTTCAAACTGGCGTCATCTAGTTTCATAATATGAAATGTCATCTAGTGTGTGACTGGTTTCCTGTATGTGTGATTTCCTATCTGATAGTGTCATCAAAATGGCAGCATCATTGATGAACACGGTGGATCAGACGCAGATGTGAAGGCGAGGATCGGCAAAGCAAGAGCAGCATATTTACAACTGAAGAACATCCACAACTCAAAACAACTGTCAACCAACACCAAGATCAGAATTTTCAATACAAATGTCAAAACAGTTCTACTGTATGAGGCGGAGACGTGGAGAACTACGAAAGTCATCATCCAGAAGATACAAGTGTTTATCAACAGTTGTCTATACAAAATACTTTGGATCCATTGGCCAGACACTATCAGCAACATGCTACTGTAGAAGAGAACAAACTAGATTTCAGTTGAGGAGGAAATCAAGGAAGAAGCTCTGGAAGTGGATAGAACATACATTGAGGAAATCATCCAACTGTGTCACAAGGCAAGTCCTCACATGGAATCCTGAAGGTTAAAGAGGAAGTGGAATACCAAAGAACACATTACGCTGAGAAATAGAGACAGACATGAGAAGAATGAACAATGACTTGATAGAACTAGAAAGTAAGGGGTAGGACAGAGTGGGTTGGAGAACGGTGTTCAGCGGCCAATGCTCCATTGGGGGTTACAGGCGTAAGTAAGTAAGTATCATCGAAATGTTAACGACTTCGTAATCATGATCTAATTAGGCGTCTAAGTCTCGAAACTAAATGGTAATATGAGTTACAAAGTTTGAACAGTGAAGTGTTTGAGTTCAATTACACTGTAGAAGATACACTCAAACAGACGTTAATGGTAATAAACGAAGTGTTGAGTTGAGAAAATATTTAATTAGTTCAATATAGATAAAGCTTCAAAAAGTATGGTGATTAAAGAAAATCAGTTGGATGAGGAAGCGATACTAGTACAAATGAAAAGATGAATGGAAGCAAGTTGATACAAAAGATATCACTCATACTAACCAGCCTATTTAAATGGTTGAGTATAAAATAACTACTGATTATTAGTAAGTAGCATAGTGGGATGTCCCAAAAACTCGAGAATGGATCATGTTTTTCGACAATGTGCGGGATCGTGGATGCGCACTGCTGGGGAGTTCCATAATAGGACAAAATGGCTATCCAGTGCTTCCAGGTTTTCCATGGTAGTCTAGCTTCAATTGACTCACGCTTTCAACAATAAGTATGAAATTAGTTGTAAATCCCCTCAACTAATATCATACAAATAGTCATTTCATCCAGTAACGAATTCAAGACAGTCATATCTCACACATCTTGTATGTTTAAGGAAATCAATGTTTTTTTTATTTCTAACCTGTTCTATTCTTTGGTGGATCTAGTATTTGACTGAAAGGTGTACAGACCTCAAAAATGACATTAAGGGTAGGAAGAGAGTGGAAATAAACCACTGTCAATCTCCTGTGTTGATGAAAACATGGAACATGTTTAGTCTCTTGTGGTTTAAAATCATCAACTTACTGTTCAAATGGTTGTTAACGAAGTGACTTTCAAAAGAACCATCTATTACATGGTTTAAGCAGAACTTTTGAGAACAAAACGTTAAGATATTAAAGGATGTGAGTATTGAAGAACTTGACCTCCTAGAACTTTAGTTCATTTATTTGTTGAACAGGCAGAGTATAACATTTGGTTATCAGTCAACTTTTGACGTAGACGACTTCAATTCTTACAGAGGAACCCATCAAGGGTAGTATTGTAGGTTAATAAGATATCGGCCAAATAATAAACCCGCGCTACTAACTAATGTCTGGCTTCGTTTCCTAAAGAACGAGTCATAAGATGTTAACCGAACATCTGGCTTATATTAATAAGGGGGAAAATATATATGAGTTTACAGATCTCTCTCAATTCATGTTAGCCAATAAAGCTTTAATCTCATTCAATTAGCTTATTGGACTTGCATATGACAAGCATATGTACATTACCAACACTGGATACAGGAACGAACAGCAGTTCCATCTTCGAATCTCCAATTCGATCAGGAGATAGTTAACATCTAATTTTATTTCATAATTACTGGGATGATTTTCCTTAACTTATTTTTACTTCTTTTATTTTCCCCCTTATTTGTTTGAATACATCATTCTCATACAAGGTCACATCCAAATATTTTTCATATGTTATGGTGGGGATGGATACAATATTTTCCTATTTTATTATTTAGTCTTTATATAGGTGATCGAATTAAAGCATTTGTTTATGGGCATCATTTAATTCATGGATTTATCATGAAATATGATAGGATACTATATAAACAGTAACTGTTTTTCACTCCCCTCCCTCCGTCACCCCTCTCTCTTTCTCTTTCTCTTTCTCTTTTGTCACTATGTCAAATTGAAAAAATAACAGTCAAGAATGGAAGTAATATTTTTTTGGGGGGGGGAGGGGGAATAATTTGTAATATATACATATATTGTTTACCTAACTAAATATTTGTATCTATGTGAGAACTGTTTTATTCGGCGTCTTTTTTAATTCATTAAAAGTGTTTAAAACAATTTCTTATTAAGTGATTGATGTCAACAGAAAAGTCATTGTGGAAGAGAAAAATTGTTCATTGTGAAAAGAAGCAGTCAGTGGTTCATTCATGATTGATGGTGTCATTTATTCCGTCTTTGCTTCCAAATGCACTGGTACAGCTGAGAGTGGGGAGAGTCAGCTCTCACTCTCGAAATACTCTCATATGACCATGCGTATACAGCCATTGTCACAGAAGTCTTACTCACTGTCTTTTTTGCGGCACCGGTGTTGTTTACGAAATTGAGAGGACGAAAAGCAAATGTCTGACGCTTTGCCAGGTAGGTGGATATGAAGGATCCACCTAGAGAAATTGTAAAACCCTCATTCCAAATCAATGGTAGACATCGGCTCCAGGATCCTGAGGAAATAAATGTTGTATGAATGGGATATATGGGACTGCATCTCCCTATGTTGCCCCATTGTCTTATAGATCAAACCTATAGGTATAAGGCTCTGGATGTGGCCCCCTAATCAAATCACCTGCTTCGATTTGGGCACCTAAGTAGTATCCAAGCCCTCACATAAACCGAATGATCTGTGTGGCGCATATCTATCAGCCATCCTACTACTTATAAATGACAACCATCAGACACTGGAAATCTTAGACTGTATCATAGGAGGTAGAAAGTTTGGTAGTAGTAATGATTTATTAACTCTTTAAGTCATCACTTTGTCATTTAACTAAAATAGACTCATTTTTACATTAATTTCGGCAAAAAACATTCCGACCATAGTCCACCTAAAGTGATCCAAGGAATATAAATGTCACACTGCAAGAAGGTTTACATGAGTCATATTGAATGAGATTCATACAAAATTGATGAAAAAAATATTAACCCTGAAATGATCTCACCTTTTTATCTCATCCTATCAAAGTTCATATCCATGACCTGTTCATTGAATATGAGAACTGACGTATTGAAGTTGTCAGCATACAAAAGATCATGGACTTATTGTATTTTTAAAAAAATACTGAACATATAAAATCTCCTGTGCTTATCCATCATTGACTTACTGTTTGGATAATCATATGCTCACTAGTGACTGACTTCAAGATACATATCCTGGAGTTCTAGTGGGAAGCAGTGACCAGTGGAGTTCAACCACGTCTGTTATGAGATAACAACTCACTGAAGACAATTGGTGAACGGTTGCTCAAACTTCGTGGATTGGTTGAAGTTAGACCGGCCGAATAAGTGGTCTATCGGTTAAGTGCTCTAGCTCGATACTGGTAGGTCCTGAGTTCGAATCTCGTGAGGTGGGATCGTGGATGCGCCATGCTGAGAACTCGCATAATAGGGCGAAGCGGCTGTCCAGTGCTTCCAGGTTTTTCATGGTGGTCTAGCTTCAATTGACTCATGATTTCAACTATAAAAAATTTTTGATTGATCGAAATTATTATCAGATGCGGGTTTTGTGGAGATCGCAGTAATTTATTGGTAGAATTAATGAGTCAATTAAAGCTACACCATCATGAAAAACCTGGTAGCACTGAAAGGCCGTTTCTTCATAGTATGGGACTCCTCAGCAGCGCGCATCCACTATCCCGCTAGCGCGATTCGAACCCAGGAACCCCGGGCTCGTGCTCGAACGCTTAATCTGTAGACAACTGATCCGGCATCCATTTGTGTTAACGTCTAACTTCAATCAATCCACGAAATTTATTCACCATCCACTAATGTCTTCAGTGAGTTACTGTATCACGCGCGAGAGTGATAGATCCTGGGTTCAAATCCCGCGAGCGGGATTGTGAATGCGCACTGCTAAGAAGTCCCATACTATGACGAAACGACCTTCCAGTGCTCCCAGGTTTTCCATGATTGTGTAGCTTTAATTGACTCAATAATTTAACAATTAAATCGAATCTAATTAAATTTTTTTGTGCATCAAATTCAAACAGAATTATTAGAATTGAATTAATTATATTTAAAAATCATCCTAAAGTTGCTCAGATCTGACTGAAAGCTGAAAGGAAGTAAAATATAGTTCTACACGTACGAAAGAAGATTGGAATCACAGAAGCGTGGATCAAAAGTAAAATCTGATACAAGGATACAGCTTAAATACCTGATGTTGTAAAGTTTAATAGATACTTAGGGTAATAGAGATTACTTACTTACGCCTGTTACTCCCAATCGAGCATAGGCCGCCGACCACCATTCTCCAACTCACTTTGTCCTCCACCTTCCTTTCTAGTTCTATCCAATTTCTGTTCATTCTTCTCATGTCTGTCTCCATTTCTCGATGTGATGTGTTCTTTGGTCTTCCTTTTTTCCTTTAGCATTCAGGATTCCATGCGAAGGCTTGTCTTGTGACGCAGTTGGATGATTTCCTCAAAGTGTGCCCGATCCACTTCCAGCGCTTCTTCCAGAACTCCGCCTGTAGGTCTTCCGGGGGCTACTGCCGGTCCCAAGCCCGGGTAAAGGAAGAGGGTTGGGCATGGGGTTAGCGACCCCATCCCGTAGAAAATCAACTCGCTGAAAAAACGCTAACCAGAAAACATTATTCAAACCGTAATAGAGATTGGGATAAACTAAGTTTGACCCCAGAAATAGATTGTTTTTTGAGAATAAAAGTCTGATATCACTGCCAAACGGGGTGATATTAGACTAATCAATATAAATCATTCTAAGTAAATTTTAATGTTTACGAAATTTTCATCCATTCAACCTTACACATCCAAGACCATATGAACTTTAGGTCTTTCATGGTACATATCACCTTCAGATGATACCTGGTTAAAATCTGATGGCATATAATCTCAATTATACTTAGTTTGATACAGTATTTCAAGTGTAACATTATTATCCCAATATCTGATGGTTCTGAGGTTAATCGTTTGAAAAGTCGTTGGTATGTACAACTGAGGACTCAGAAATAGTGACGAAACAGCTGGTTTCTGCCGATCGTAACGAATAATATAATCGAATTGTACTATTCTCTACAAGCTATTCAACTTTATCTTGTATTTATTTTAATCAGAATATCCAAAATAACTTTGGTGAGTAGACTGATTTCTATGTATCAAGCATTATGATCACATTTGAAAGAAAAGTTATATCAATACTAAATCTGAATGAGGTGTGTGAGGAAACTGATATTAATGAAAAAAATATACTTACACCTGCTACCTCTCATGAAGGAGCATAGGCCGATCACCAGTTAATCAATTGATGAAGTAGTGAAACTTCATGAGTTGATATGGCTAGGAAATGGGTTATGTATGCCTAACTAATAGACGCCATGACGAGTGATGTTTCATGGTGTAGGAGTAGGTTGGAAGAAAGCTAAGGGCGGCCAGACCAAAACGTGGCACAAATCCATGAAGTCACTGACAAGTGAACTGAGCAGTGTTGGTAGATATAGACTACCTGGTTGGGATTTGCGAGATGATAGCAACTGATGGTTACTTACTTACGCCTGTTACTCCTAGTGGAGTATAGACCACCAACCAGCATTCTCCGACCCACTCTGTCATGTGCCTTCCTTTCTAGTTCTGTCCAATTTCTGTTCATTCTTCTCATGTCTATATCCATTTCTTGACATAATGTGTTCTTTGGTCTTCCTTTTCTTCTTTAACCTTCAAGATTCCATGTGAGGGCTTGTCTTGTGACGCAGTTGGGTGATTTCCTCAATGTGTATCCTAACCACTTCCAGCGCTTCTTCTTGATTTCTTCCTCCACTGGAATCTGGTTTGTTGTTGCAAATGCAAGATATTGCATTTTCAAAACAACAAAAATAATATGAAATAATTTACTCGCTAATGATATAGGTCAATGTTCTACAATACTTCCTTGTCAATGAATAATCCGTAGGCTATTATTACTACTTATATACTCAATAAGCTGAAAGACGACATAAACCACTTAATTTGTAAGATAGTTCCAAGTTTATTGAATTTGCATTATTATAGGTGATTTAATAAGTTGATCACACTATACTCATGTGTGGAACTGATTTTACATTCTTCTTATGCATAGGGTACCACGTTTAGGATCTAATATTCCCTTAGTAGGAAAACTAAAATTTCATCTTTATGAAGCTGGAAAAGAAAAAAGTGCTGATGAATTGCATTCCAAATAAAAGCTTAATAATAATCACTTAAACCATGGAAGGATGAAATGAAAGTAAGGAGCTTTCAAATAATCCTGTTGCGAGCACTGGACGACCGTTTCGTCCTATTGTGGGACTCCTCAACAGTGCATATCGACGATCCCGCCTAGCGAGATTCGAACCCAGGACCTACCAATCTCGCGCCAGAGCACTTAACTGCGAGAAATGTGAAATTATGGATCCCTGATCAGCTGCCTAATTCTCATTTACTTACCATGAGATTTGACATTTATGAACTCGATCTCAGGTGAAAATCCTATACTAGAATGAAAAAAACTGTTAGATGCTTTCTGGTCTTCACTGGTACTCTAACACAGGTCTGTCCATTGTGAAAGGGGTTGTATCATTTACCAAACTCCACAAACCTTCAATATTATTCATAAGAATTCTATTTTCACCTACTGTAGTCTAAATGAATGTAATTACTTACTTACTTACGCCTGAAACCCCTCGTCGAGGAGCATAGGCCGCACACCAGCATTCTCTTTCCAACCCTGTCCTGAACACACCTTTTCAGATCTATCCAGTTAACATTCATCCTTTTCATATATGCTTCAATCTCCCGGAGTAATATGTTTTTTGGTTTTCCTCTTTTACGCTTCCCTTCACCATTCCAAGTTAGGGATTGCCTCGTGATGCAGTTCAGTGATTTCCGATGTCCGATTCACTCCCAACAGCTTTTCCTAATTTCCTCTTGAGCTTGAAGCTGGTTTGTCCTCTCCCATAAAACGCTGTTGCTGATGTTATCCATTCAGTGAATGTTGAGAATTTTACGTAGACAATTGTTTATAAATACATGTACCATCTTGACTATGGATGAAGTAGTTTTTCACGTTTCAGCTCCGTACAGTAGGACTGTCTCTCTAAATGAATGTATAACATGTTATTGTTTCACATGAACAAGTACCATCATTACATAATACTTCTTTAATGAATCCAGACAGCTGACAGATTCTAGAAACACTTTTATACTCATCTTTCATGTTGAATACCTTGGGTCAGTTATTACAGGGAATAAAGAAATGGTGTAAAACACTATTTCTATAACATAAGTTACCAATTACATTACACAATATGTATTACATAATATCTTGTAACTAGTTTTAAAACATTCAAAGATAATCTACCAATGTACTTTTGTCTTTTTATCCCTGTTTCTTCTTTTATTTGTTCTTCTTTATTTGAATAAAATCATAGTTAAATGTTCAGTTTGACGGTAACCTTCGGGCTTCTTACTTTTCTATCTCATTCATAGAGAATATATCTAAATTATAAGCAAAGATGGATAGTGGCTTGCAGTGGAATACAATTTGACGAGCGTTTCGTCCTATTTGAGATTTGTCAGCTGGATATACTTGCATTTCAGAGTTGATGTTCACTCTGTGACTCGAATCCAGTACCTTTCGCTTCAAACCCCATCGCGCTATCCATTCAGCTACTGAGTCATGATAGTCACTTGATTGTCCAATGGAGTGAAGTTTAAATTCACATTGTATTGTTTGTTTGAATCTTCCCATTGATG
>NW_017386030.1:268069-292104 GCF_000237925.1 Schistosoma mansoni | reverse complement strand
CACATCAATGGGGAAGATTCAAACAAACAATACTAAGTAAATATATACTTAAATTATATTGTGTAGATAGTGTTTATAAAAGGATGATACTAACATGTTCAGTAATTAAAATTTCCTGAAAATTAAACCATTTAAGAAAATTAGTGTGTTTATTATAAGCAAAGATGTTTGGCGTCTAGCAATAAAATCCAGGACACGCATTTTGTCCTATTTGGGATTCGTCAGTTGGATGCATCCCAAAGTTGATATCTACTCCCGGAATCGAACCCAGTACCATTTGCTTCAAACTCAGGATTCACATATGCCAATGCGAGACTTATCAGTGGAAGGTTTAACCAACAATGCCAAATGAATTTAGTGTGTTTATGTTTTTTTTTTATGTATATACCTTTCTTCATTCGTTTCATTACAATTAAATTAATAGAATTTGTGTTGTTCATAGTAGTAGTACTTCACTAAGTTCTATCATGCCGTTTTTCACTAATCCTTTTCTAATTGCTTCGAATATGCAATAGTGGGTACTCTTTAAGCGAATTGATGGAATGATTTGGATCAGAACACAAGCAAACTAAAAGTTGAATGTAATTCACTTAGTATTGCTTGTTTGAATCTTCCCATTAATACTTCAGACTGACCAGTTGCAGTCCTAAACATCAATGGGTAGATTCAAACAAACAATACTAAGTGAATTCAAACTTCACCCCATTGCACAAGCAAGTGGCTATCAGGACTCAGTAGCTGAATGGATAATGCGATGGCGTTTGAAGTGAGGGTACTGGGTTCGAGTCCCGGAGTGAACATCAACTCAGATGCAGATGCATCCAGTTGACGAGTCCCGAATAGGATGAAACGCGCGTCAAATTGTATTCCACTGCTAACCACTATCCATCTTTGCTTGAATGTTATTGTTTTGAAAGCCTGAATTATAAATTTGAACAATAAACTAAATATTATACAATTTGACTGATTTGTTTAAAATTCTCACTTCTTAATCAATTAATTACGTTCTAATCAGTTAAGGATAGAAGTGAATAAATCCTTTACAATAAAAGGTTGTATTGTGATGCATGTTACTGATGTCTACAGATATAAGTAGTATGTATCATCAATCGAAAGTGAAATGCTTGGAGGTAGAAGGTTAAGAAGTTCGAAGAAAAGAGAACGAGAACAGAGAATGACTGTTGTGGAGGTGAAGGTGTTACGTCTGGCCGATTGTGAACGCTATATTCGCTTCCCTAAGCTAGTTCCGTACCCCCGAGCTAGAACTATACACCCACTTGAAGACCAGAGAAAAGGCACAAATTGTGAGGTAAGCACTTTACTACAGGGTTCCTTTATGTACAGAAAATACAGGGATTTTATAGTAATTTAAGAGACCTTGAGTTTTACCGAAAGTTCTAGAATACTGCTAAACATAGTAGCAGTGTGTTAATCAGCCAATCAGGATCTCGTTATTTTAGTAACATAACTTCACACAACTTCTAATTAATCGCTGATTGGTTGGGGCTCTTTATGAGCCTCTGGAGGCTCTGTTAGAGTTCTCCGGAAGCCGACTCAACAGAAGGAACAATGAATTCTGTGATGATTGATTGACATGTTCCAAATGAAACATTTACTATATGGTTCTCAGATTTTTTACAGAGATTCTTTAACTTTGTATTGGAATACATTCGATTGTTTCCACTTGTATTCTCGTTCACTACAGTATAAAGATTGACAATACATTAATCAGGATATACATAAAACATCCGAAAATGGGTTGTTTGTTAACGTACTGATCTGCATAGTATATGGATCCATATGGATCCATAATATCTATAACTGTGAATATGTTGTAATCAAGAGTTTTGATATCCTTCTTTAAAAAGAGTTCTGAGTTTGTCAGTTGTGATTCAGTGTTCAACTTAATGTAGTTCATACATGACGTTAAATGAATGGAAAGTGTTATAACTTGTGGCTTTATGCCCTTTTCAATATAGAAGGTAATGTCACTCCCAATTAGAGAACATTGAATTATCGATTGGATCAATGATACGTAAACCCATACGAGCAGTGTAGAATCCTTTTTCGGTCCTTGCTTCCTGCCAAGCCCTACCTGTTAAGATCTGAACACCAACATAAGCCTCCACGATACAAATCATGTATTTCAAATACACTTGGTCTATATACAAAACAAACAGACCATATCGTACCGTAAGATAGAAAAAAACACATTTGTACAAGATCCAGCTAAAAGTGACTGTGAATAAAGGAGATAGTAATTGATAGACTGGGCATAACTCAAGAACGGCAAGTCGTATGATAATAGTCTATAGGTCGGAATAAAGCTTATGATAAGAGGAACATCATTATGAATAGTTTAGTTACTTAACAATTACACAATATAAATATATGTGTAGTATTGCATCATAAATAAGTCCCATCAGTTACCATTCATAATTCTCATCTGGATATAACAGGAAACATTAGGAACATTTTCAGATTGATTGACCTACCCACTATTGAGAATAAGCGTAGTTAAGTTTCTTAATTACTTTAGTCAATAGATTGAATATGATCTCGAATTCCATTTTCAAAATATTCTAATATATTGGATGATAAGTATCCATAAAGTAGTAGTAGCATATAAATATGTCACAGTCTGCGATTAGTTCACATCCTGCTTAGACAGTAAAAGCATAAAGCATTAGGGACTTCACAGATCGAACACTTTTATCACCTGTTTCAATCGTCTTATATTATGTCCTGAAAATACTTTTGGTACATTGGATTATTGCATCATGTCCTACGTCCTCTTTATTACCGAAACGTAATTACTACTTTGATATGGTAGTCAAGCTTGGACATATTAATGACCCAATTGGGGTATATTGGTTGGAAATTTTTTAGGTCCTAAAATACCATTCAGTTCAGTTAGATTGAACGCCGCAACTTAAAGCAAGACGCTGGAGTCATACTACTGACCGTACAAAAGATATAAAGGAGGTAACGTTTTCTTGAGACAACTAACATCTACAAACTTCCTAATGGATTTATCAAATGTTAGCCCCAAAAATAGCACATCTCAACTTTCTCCATGGACTGCCATCTTGATAGTACGACTTTTAAGGTATGTAGCTAAGACATCAAGAACTACTGGTAAAAAGTGTGTGCTTAAGTGTCTTCAAGCAGTTATACCTTAGAGTTTTCAGTAATGCTCTCTGATCGTTGGATCTACTAATGTTCCAGTTCCCTTTTCACATACCATAAAGATAACTATTCTTCCAACATGTAGATAACCAAGAAGTGATAACAGCCTACACACCCTTTAAAGCTCTTAAGATTCCTTTGTTCATGATTATCGTAACTAATAATACATCTAGGTTAATTGCATTGAAATAGTAATAATAATCAATAGCGAACTGGTTAAATGACCATTTTGAACAAGATTAATAAACAACTTTATATGGGAATTTTATGTTTTTGTTTTAATCATTATCAGTGATGAATATATGGTAATGTCTTCAAGCTAGTTTTAAACAGGTATCATTTATTCTTTTGGAGATATGGATCAGAACTGATAACCTATTCAATTATAAATGGTGGTGAATTCAGATGATGAACCCATAATAAGTCGAAATATACATTGCGGACTATACTGTTTCCCTAAATGCATTAATTCTATAAAACGTCTTTATGTTAATTCGTCAGTTATCATACAGTTATCAATGTAATGGAACATTTTCTTTACTTTCGATGAAACTGAATTCTGATTATTAAGCTAATGAACTCAAAATCTTACAAAACTCTAATCAACTCCCAACAATGTATATGGTTAACAATGATGTTCACTTATCTAATTCATGTCATACAAGACAACTCACCAACTCATTCGAGGTAGAGACCGGTGTTAGACAATGTTACTTACTCTCACCCTTTCTCTTTCTTCTGGTGATCGACTAGATCATGAAGATGTCAACATCTGGAGGGAAGCACGGGATACAGTAGACAGTTAGGATGTAGCTGGACGATTTAGACTTTGCAGATGATCTGGTTCCTCTATCACACACGCAACAACAAATTCAGGAGAAGACGATCAGTGTAGCAGCAGCCTCAAAAGCAGTAGGTCTCAATATAAACAAAAGGAAAAACAAGACATAAGAATGAAGAAAAATTGGATAGAACTAGAAAAGAAGGCCCAGGACAGAGTGGATTGGAGAATGCTGGTCGGTGGCCTATGTTCCATTGGGAATAAGAGGCGTAAGTAAGTATGTATCTGATTCATGAGTTATATCATTAAGTTTGATTGATTGACTAACGCAACTTAGTTTTAACAGTACCCGATAATTTAGTTAAATATAAGAAGTTTAAATCTTCGCGTGGATACCAGTTTCCTTGGATTTACAAATACAACCATATGATCCTTAATCCTTACACAAATGTAAAACAAAAATTTATTAAGTTTTTCAAAGTCACCTACAATAGTATATTCAATAGATTAAACATGAATATCAAGGTTTTCACCTTAAAATGTAGTGAACCGAGAATACTAATGATTACATTTTATTTTAGTATATCTTATGTTCTTCACAGAATTTGATCAGAACTAAAGACTGAACCATCGTGGCATTGATCATTATATAATGGTTAATGAATCGTTAATATCTTAGTCCCATAAGAACTTAATTAATGTTCGAATAGCGTTTCATAGATAAAAATCACACAAGGAGTACCAGTCCTTCAAAATTTGAAGATACAGCTTACTAATGACGAGTGTCAAACATTATGAAACCTTAATCAAGCAGAATTTCTTGTAGATTACCTTCCATTATCTAATATAAAAATACTAAATAACTTGTTAATATTATAATATCTTTGTTCTTGAGATGATGGAGAAGATTTGTAGCTTAGGTGGATGATTTTGATAGAGTTTTGTTCTCTGAACTGGATGGTTTGGTCATGGAGCTTTCATCATCCTTCTGAACGACATATTCAGCATAAACTTCAGGTAGAAGTTGTTCTTTTCTAACTTTGATTTTGACGTATTTCTTTTATAATTGAGAAAATATTATTTTCCCAATCAATTTTTTTGTAGTTTAAATCATGAGTCAATTGAAGCTAGACCACCATGGAAAACCTGGAATCACTGGACGGCCGTTTTGTTCCATTGTGAGACTCCTCAGCAGTGCGCATCCACGATCCCGCACTCGCGAGATTCGAACCCAGGACCTACCAGTCTCGCGCACGAGCGCTTAACCGATAAACCACTGAGCTGGCCGGCATCCAACGATGTTAATGCCTAACTTCAATCAATCCACGAAGTTTGAGCAACCGTTCACCAATTGTCTTCAGTGAGTTGATATCTCTACAACAGACTTGGTAGAATTAGTCACTCTCGATTCATTTTGATCAGAACATACTTGCTAATTCTAATTTCATAGCTGAAATCATGGGTCAATTGAAGCTAGACCACCATGGAAATCTAGAAGCACTGCTTTGAGGCCGTTTCGTCCTATTATGGGACTCCTCAGCAGTGTGAATTTACGATCCCGCACTCACGAGAATCGAAACCAGGACCTACCAGTCTCGAGCCAGAGCCCCTAACCGATTCATTTTGACCATAACATACTTGCTAATTCTAATGTCACTATTTTTTTGTTTTGAATAACTTATCCATTCAATAAAATCGTTAATATAAACGATTGACTTCATTTTAGGTGGGAAAAACAAACAATCTTATTTACTTACAAATTAGATTTAACATATTAAGAATATAATGAAAATTGGTTAATATCAAGTTCATTTCTACCCCCTCCCCCTCAGAAACAAAAATTAAAAATAAACATTCTTATTCTGTCTCCACACACACAAAAATAAGAAAAAAAAAACGTTCCATATCAATAATTTGTGCGGTTTTTGTTTCTCCTTGTAAAAGTTTTTTTATATTTTAGTTAGGATTATAAATAAACACAACCAATCTGTAAATAGATATGAACCATTGACCTTGAAGCTCATACTTGATGTTGATTGGTTAGAATTTTGATTGGTTAATTTTATTGACCAATCAAAATCAAATAGAATGATAGTATTTGTACATGGCAACTAACTAAATGAGAGGCAGATTTTTATAGAAATGAAAAACTATTTTGGCGCTTAACAATTCACATTCATACAAGGATATTAAATCTTATTATTACTATACAAATTCATATAGAAATATGGATTGTATTCAGTAGATCAAAGAAAAAAACAAAACAAACGAAGATTCAAGTCAATAACAATCTATTCATACAACAATTCGTTGAAGTTAGAAGAAGTTGACATTTGCTGAAGTACTAGAAGAAAGAAAAACTCTTAAAAGAATAATGTCTATTAAAACAAGTCATCCACAAATTATTTTATATTGGATGGAACTGGTTAGTTTATAATCTATTGTTTTTTTTTGAGGGGGGGGAGGGGGAGGATTTTAAAAAATGCGGTATTTCAAGATTAGTTGAAACTGTCATTATTTTTAAATAGGAATCATATATCTGTAGAATTTCAGTGAATGAATTTGAAGTAAATCCAACGTTTCGTCTGGCAATCTGGTCCTTGAAAAAGCTTGGAGCACATTGCCAGACGAAACGTTGGATTTACTTCAAATTTATTCGCTGAGATTTTACAAATATATATTCTTCCTATTTAATGTCATACATCAACTCGGCACCCAAATACTGTGAAACTATTCTCCTTAATTTAGACGAAAGTTCTTATATGTCAGTACTTTTAGTTTTTGAATTTTTACTTTATGAATATACAAGTTCCTTCAAGAAACAAAGAATTAGAAATTCGACTGAAAATGAACATTTTATCTAATCATGTATGTCCACTCAAAACTTTATTATCAAGATAGAAAAGTTCCGTTCTAAGAAATGAGATAGATTGTTAATTTAAGAGTTCACTTTGATTCTTATTTATCTAATCATGTACATAATGATTGTAAGGAAGCTATAATTGTATGTTCCTACATCGTATATTGATAATTGACATTAGGATTGTTATATCTGGCCGATTGTGAACGCTATATTCGCTTCCCTAAGCTAGTCCCGTACCCCCGAGCTAGAACTATACACCCACTTGAAGACCAGAGAAAAGGCAAAAAGTGTGAGGGAAGCACTTTACTACAGGGTTCCTTTATGTACAGAAAATACAGGGATTTTATAGTAATTTAAGAGACCTTGAGTTTTACCGAAAGTTCTAGAATACCGCTAAACATAGTAGCAGTGTGTTAATCAGCCAATCAGGATCTCGTTATTTTAGTAACATAACTTCACACAACTTCTAATTAATCGCTGATTGGTTGGGGCTCTTTATGAGCCTCTGGAGGCTCTGTTAGAGTTCTCCGGAAGCCGACTCAACAAGGATTGTGAGTCTGGATAATGTAAACCTGTTATAAATTGTATCGGCAATTGTTATACCTTGTGGCCTGCATGCTTAGTTAATATATGACGTGATAATACCGCCAGTTAGAGAGCAGCGATTTATTGATCGGACAAATGACATACAAAACCTGTGCGAACAGTCTAGAGCACTTGTCGGTCCTGCTTTCTACCTAGCCCAGACAGTTAAGTCCAGAACACCAATAACAGATTCTATAATATGAATAATTTATTTTAAACATACTGGGTTTATACATGAACCAAACAGACCATATCGTATCATAAAATACAAGATAACATTTGTACAAGACTCAGCCCAAAGTGGCTATGAATGTGGGAGGCAGTAATCAATAGACTTGGGATAACTCAAGAATTGCTAATTGTGTAATAATAGTTCATAGGTCAAAATAAAGCTCATGATAAGGGGGACATGAATAGGAATAGTTAAGTTACCAATTATAAAAAAGGAAATATACATATCATATTGATCCATAAACAGTCCTCAAAACTTACCATTTATAATTCTCTTTGCGATCTAACAAAACCCAATCGAGTTTTATCAGAAGAGGGTTTTGTAGAGATTTATAGTGAGTTACTAGTTGAATTTATGAGTCAATTGAAACTAGACCACCATGGAAAGAGGTGTTTCCTAGAGTACTAGTGAGAAATCGTGATCTCTGGTATTTAACTTTTGTTAATAATAAATCATTGCCCTTTATACATAACTATTATTGGTTATGAAATATGATGACTCCCCCTTATGGAAATGGTCTGAATAATGATGTTTTTCGGTCGCATAATAATACGTAAGGTACATTTAATTAGTAAAGGTATAATAAATAAGTTTTAAAATCTTAATAGATCATTGTAGAACATTCATAAATATCTTGTATAAATTCACTTAGTATTGTTTGTTTGAATCTTCCCATTGATGTGTAGGACTGCAATTAATCAGTCTCTTATTGGGTATATGGGCATACTGTGCGTATTGCCTTGATATAGCCTTAATTCACAAGCATTGTAAGCTGTAAGATGGATAGTGGCTAGTAGTGGAATTCAGAGTGAACATCAACTCTGAGATGCAGATACATCCACCTGACGAGTCCCAAATAGGACGAAACGCGCTTCAGACTGGATTCCACTGCTAGCTACTATCCATGTTTGCTTACAATATCTTATATAGTTTTATATATTTAGACCTTCAATCAACCTGTCAAGTATTAGTCATGGTAATAGAAAATGTCTAAGTGATCATATTTATCAGTTGATTTCATTTATTTTATATAACTTATATCCTAGTTTACATAAAACAGATTATTAGGCGATCAGATCGATCTCACAAAGGGTTCAAGCGAATCGACTTTCATCTGGCATTTAAACATAGGTAACAATCTTAAAGGTTTATATATACTGTAAATGTATATAGACGTAGTGAAATTATTCAGTTAAAACTTTACTTGGATAATTCTCTGTGTAAATTAAACGCTAATGCTCTGAAATACCGTGGTACGGCCGAGGGTGGCGAGAGTCAGCTTTCACTCTCGAAATGCTTTCATATAGCCACGAGCATACAGCCATTGCCACAGAAGTCTTACTCACTGACTTCTCGCGGTATTACTATTGTTTACGAAATTGAGAAGACGAAAAGCGAATGTCCGATTCTCTAACAAGGTTGGTGGATATGGAGGATCCATCTAGAGGTATTAGAAAACCATCATTCCCAACCACCGGTAGACATCGTCTTCAGGATCCTGAAAAACAAATGGTGTATGAATGAGACATATAGGAGTGCATCTCTTTATGTTACTCCATTGCTTTATGGATCAGACCTGTAAGTCAAAAGATTGGGGAGTGACCCCCTAAGAAAACTACATGCTTCGGTTTGGGTACCCGGTCACTAGCCCACATACAAATCAAGTGACATGCATATCTTCTAAGGCCATTTGTGGAAACGCTAATAAACGACCTATGTACTTTTCGTTAGAAACACAGATGACTGTTATACATATATATTTAGTTAAACTGGTCAGTCATGATAACTTATCCGTTGTACAGAGGTACAGTGGTTTATAAAACAAAGAGTTCCATAAATTCTCGTTCAGACTAACTGTTTAGGTGATATTTAAGTAAATCAAAAACCTTTTGCTGGCAGACATTCTATTGCTGACTAGTGTTACGTACTACATATGTCGACATAAGTAGCACACATAACAATTATCCCCCCTTTTAATAAGCTATTCTGATAGTCTTTCCGATCGCCATGCTACTGTCTTCTTTGTTGTTGTATATAACTTACAATCATCATTCTCTTCAAACCCTTTTCTGTAGTTGACTAACATTTACACACTTCTATTCATCTTCTTTCTAGATCTCCCTATGACAATATACGATTCTCTCTACTTTGGGATTCACTTCCTTGACCTTGTTCATGTTTCATAATTCAAATTGTTTTCTTTCTTTCTTTTTTGTTCAATAAACCAAAACTCTTTTTGTTTTTTGAAATTTTAAATGTTGCGCGCGCGCTTTTTTTGGTTGTTCAATGATTCAAGAGGTATATCAGTTGCTTATCAAACATGGAATGAACTGTCAATCATTCAATATTTCAATAGATTTAAAAACGAACACTATGAGTTTACTTATTCTCTTGTTTTGTTTTGTTTATATAAAACGTTGGTCAGATTAAATCAAAAGGGTATTTATAATATAGAATGAAATAGTAAATGGGTGTACCCATTGATCTACCTTCATATTGTATTCTATCCAAATAATACTAAACTTGTTTGTATTAAGAGTATCGAAAGAAAAATGGAAAGAAAAAGGAAATAAAGTAGATTTTATTTTGGAGAAAGTAATGAATGTGAACAAGTATATGACTCTCTTGGTTTCTCATATATTATACAAACATTCCATTCTGTAGTTGTTAGAATGAAGGGGGCATCAGCCTTGTAACTTTCGAAGGAACTCAATTTTTATCATATGATGTTATAACTCTTCTAAATGGAAATCTTCTAACTCTCAGAGGAGATCAGAAGGGGTTTTGTGGAGATTTCAGTATTTTTCATAGTTGAAATCATGAGTCAATTGAAGCTAGACCACAATGGAAAACCTAGAAGCACTGGATGGCCGTTTCTTCCTATTGTGCGACTCCTCAGTGTCAGTGAGCATCCAAGATCCCAGAGGACAGTTTAAATGGTTTGAATTATTGTATTTGGTTAGTGTTTTTTTTTAACGAGTTAGTTTTTTGCGGGATGGGGTTGCTAACTCCATGCTCAAACCTCCTCCGGGTTTGGGACTGGTAGTAGCCTCAGAAGTGCTCCAGGCGGAGTTACACTTAAGTTGGAAAGAAAACTGGATTATTTATTCGCTGTAAAATATGAAGGTTCAGGATTCAACCTAAAGATATGGACTCGATGTTCTACTTAAATCCGTCCAAGTGATCTTTGAAACACTTCTTTAATGCTAACTTTTACTTAAAAATGGATCAAAATATTCACATATATAATTATTGGATCATTGTCTTATGTTTCAATTTCGTCAATCTTTTGGAAAGTTTTCCAACAATGATCATGTTGGTAATAATCAGTCTTATGTAGGGCTATTTACTAGTCTTAAAAGAATATAGAGAAAATGACTTTCATTCAGTTGGGTGACACTTTGTAGGAAACATTTTTTTATTATTTTGTTGATAGAATAGCGTAAAAAAATCTATTTACTTACGCCTGTTACCTCTTGTGGAGAAGCATAGGCCGCCCGCCAGCACTCTCCATCGAACCCTGTCCGCCGTCGTTCCTAGTTCTCCTGTGTATTTCTGCTTGTAAGTTTCAATGCCCTTCTTCACTTGCTTGTTTGCTTCTGCGTACTCTGCTTGTGACTTGACTTTTTCTGTTCTGGTTTGACTGTTGTTAATTGTTGTCTTCTTGTTCTTCCTTTCTTCAAATATGATCTATCTGGTTCTCTGCAATGTAGTCCAGTGAGATCCATATAGCTTTGTGTATGCGTTTGTGTGGGAATATTGTGCTGCCTATAACCAATTTGTAGAATGCACATGGATTTTCAAATCACTTCCAATTTCCATTTCTCTCTCCCAGTCCATGTCATCCAAGTATATCTTCATATCCTATGTTGTCCGCTCCAACTTTAGCATTTCGATCTCCCATCAGGAGGTCAGGTCCTTCCTTGAGCACTTAGTTATGGTTGATTGCAGCCTCGAGTAGAACTGATCTTTATCGTCGTCGTTGTTATCAGTGGTGCGCGCATAACATTGATTGTGATCCCCTCTTTCTTTGTTTTGAATGATGACTTGATTATCGTTGATCCATGAGATTCCCATCCTACAAGTGCATTTCATGCTTCTCTGAACAGCATCAGAGCAACTCCCTGAGTGTGTGGAACACTTTTCTCTTCGTGACCAGAGTACAGCGGCATGTCTCCCGTACCTAGCTTTTGTTGTCCAGCCTGTGTCCAATGGGTTTCTCTGACTCCGAGTACTGCCAATTTGTATCTCCTCATTTCCACTGCTATTTGATTGATTTTCTCGGTCTCCTATATTGTCCGGACGTTCCATGTACCTATAAAAAGTATTGCTCTGGTTGTTAGAAGGAGCATCGACCTCGTGACTTCCGAAAAATCTCGTGATTTCATCCTGAGGCGTCATAATTCTTCCTTCAACTCCCAGAACAGGGTTTAAATAATTTAATTTGTTTGATTTGGTTGGCGTTCTTTTAGCAATATTTTTTTCTACGGGATGAGATCGATAACCCCATGCCTAACCCTTCTCATTTACCCGAGCTTGGGACCCTCAGTAACTCTGAAAGAGCTACAGGCAGAGTTGTAAAAAGTGTATAAATCATTTAAAAACGATGTAAATTCCTTCTTCTTTTTTTCGTTATTTTAATTTGCCGCAAATTTTTGAATTTAAATTATCTTCATGTTCATTGGCTTGTGAATAGGTTAAACGGTTTATGTAAATATGATCAGCCTTTGAATGAAGAAACAAAAGTTATTCAGGTCAATTATTGATTGATTGATTGATTGATCGATAAAATAATGGGCAAATAGTTATAGGTGCACAATGATTGTGTTACCTAAATTAATATTAATTAGAAGGTTCATCTTTTTGGGTATTGGAGTGGAGGTTGTAGTAATTGAATCGTTGAATTCATGAGTCAATTCAAAGTAGACCATCATAAAAAATCTGGAAGACTGTTTCGTCCTAGTATGGGATTCCTCAATAGTGCATATTCGCCATCCCACTCGCGGGACTCAAACTGAGGACTTATCCGGTCTCTCATGCGAATGATTGACCTGTAGACGACGGAGTTGATATCTACTAGTGTTAATGTCTAATTTTAACTAATCCACGAAACTGCAGCATCGTCCACCATTGCCTTTAGTGACTTACTATATTACAAGAGACACGGTTGTACTCCACTGATCACTACTTCTTACTAGAACTCCAGGAAATACCTCTTGAAAGTCAGTCACTAATGAGCACACAATGATTACTATCAGGAGTGAGTTTTGTATAGAGTTCATTATTCCCATACTAGAACGAAACAGCTGTACAATGCTTCAAGGTTTTTCATAATGGTCTAGTTTGAATTGACTGATAAATTCAATTATAAAACAGTAATTAATTGTTTAATCTTAATTATAGTTTTCAGTTAGCAATTTACATTGTAATTGAATTCATAGATAACGAAATTACAAACTTACATATACAAATCATATTCTATGTGAATAGTCGTAGTAATTGTCATGATGTATTATATTATGATAAAGTTACCTATTATACTTACTTACTTACGCCTGTTACCCCACGTGGAGGAGCATAGGTCGCACATCAGCATTCTCCATCCAATCCTGTCCTGGGCAGTCCTTTTCAGTTCTTTTCAGTTAACATTCACCCTTTTCATATCTGTTTCAATCTCCCGGTGTAATGTGTTCTTTGGCCTTCCTCTTTTCCGCTTCCCTTCACCATTCCAAGTTAGGGATTGCCTCGTGATGTAGTTTAGTGATTTCCTCAATGTATGTCCGATTCACTTCCAACGTATTTTCCTAATTTTCTCTTCAGCTGGAAGCTGGTTTGTCCTCTCCCATAAAACGCTGTTGTTGATAGTATCCGGCCAGAGAATGTTGAGTATTTTACGTACTTGTACCTTCTTGACGATGGATGAAGTACTTCTCCACGTTTGAGCTCCGTACAAAAGGATTGTCTTGACGTTCGTATTGAAGATTCTCTCTTTGATATTGATTAACAGATAATTGTTTTGAGTTCTAGATGCACTTCAGTTGTAAATATTCTGCTCTTGCTTTGCCGATCTGCGTCTTAACATCTGCATCAGATCCACCGTGTTCATCGATGATCTTGCCCAAATATGTAAAGGATTTCACTTCCTCCAGAGCTTATCCGTCAAGTGTAATTTGATTGGTGCATGTCGTATTGTATCGGGGAATCTTGCTTTTCCCTTTATGTATATGGAGACCTACTGCTGCTGAGGCTGCTGTGACACTGGTCGGTTTCTCCTGCATTTGTTGTTGTGTGTGTGATAGAAGAACCAGATAATCTGAGAAGTCTAGGTCGTCCAGCTGCATCCTAGCTGACCATTGTATCCCGTGCTTCGCTCCAGATGTTGATGTCTTTATAATCCAGTCGACCACCAGAAGAAAGAGAAAGAGTGAGAGTAAAACAATCTAGCCTGACACTAGTCTTTACTTCAGACGAGTCAGTGAGCTGTCCTCCATGCACGATTTTGCAGTTTAATCCATCATAGAAATTCTGTATGATATTGACTATCTTCTCAGGCACTCCGTAATGTCGAAGAAGCTTCTATATTATTGTCCTGTTCACTCTATCAAATGCTTTCTCGTAGTCAATGAAGTTGATGAAGAGTGATGAATTCCATTCAATTGATTGTGTCTAAGAATATAACACCTCAAACATTTAATAACTATACAATAGAATAATTAACAATAAACCTTTCAGAAGTTACAACAATCTCGTTTGTTACTCTTTTATAACACATTACATTTTATACAACTTCATAAAATGCTATTTGTTAGCCAGTAAATGCTCATGATGTAATTATCGTATCATACCCAACTAAATATTTCATATCCAATACATAATTTGATTTGTATATGACTGTTATTATAAATGAATACAAACATCATACTTTTGTAATCCACCTGGAGCCCCTCTGAGATTGCTGTTGGTCCCAAGCCCAAATAAAGTAGAAAGGTTGGGTATAGGGTTAGCCACCCCATTCTGTAGAAAACTAACTCACTTGAGAAACGCCAAACAGAAAAGAAAGTAAGTAAAGTAAGTACATCAGCAAGTGGCTATCAGGACTCAGTTGCCGAGTGGATAACGCGATAGCTCTTGAAGTGAACTATACTGGGTTCAAGTACCAGAGTGAACATAAACTTTGTGATGCAGGTACATCCAGCTGACAAGTCCCAATTAGGACGAAACGCGCGTCAAACTGGATTCCACTGCTAACCACTATCCAACTTTGCTTATAAGTACATCACAGTTTTATAACTGCTTCTTTTTCTCTCTTTTTAACTTTTCAAATGATCTTTTCAACTATATTTCTTTCATTTTAGATTCTTGGTATAATCTGCATTGCATTAGCTGGTAAAGGTTATAATGAATTAGGATTACAATATTTAATTGGAATTGGAACATTTTCATCCATTGGTAATATTGTATTTTTATTATTGTATGGGTTTGCTACAACAAGACCATTAGATGGTTGGTCTATAATTAAACTAATTGTAAGTTCATTTCTTTCAAATGATAAATTCACTTGATATCTTCCTATTGATGTTTACTGCTGCGGTTGATTAATCTCCTGTGCATAATGCCTGGATATTGCCTTAATTCACAAGCATTATAGGCAAAGATGGATAATGACTAGCAGTGGAATCCAGGATGTGCGTCTCATCCTATTTAGGACTCGTCAACTGAATGTATCTGCATCTCAGAGTTGATTTTCACTCTGAGACTTGAACCCAGTACCGTTAAGTTGAAGCGTCATCACGTTATCCACTTAGCTACTGAGTTCTTATAACCACTTGCTTGTGTAATGTGGTGAAGTTTACATTTGCTTGGTATTGTTTTACTTGAATCTTCCTATTGATGTTTACGAGTGCAATTGATTAGTCTCTTATTGGCATATGTGCATCCAGTGTGGATTGTCTCGATTTCTCCTTAATTCACAAACATTATAAGCGAAGATTGATAGTGGCTAATAGTGTAATCCAGAACGCACGTTTCGTCCTACTTCAAATGTCCTTTTAAAAAAAACATTCGACAGATATTTATTTTATAAAACTGGCATATTCTAATTCTCATCGAAGTGATTCTTGGTATGATTAAATAGATTAGGATCAATATAAAGAAACACATATATTTGTTATCATTTCTCACAATGACAGTATGGTGTGTGCTACTGATATCGACAGGTATTAGTAGTATATATCATCAATCGAAAGTGAAATGCCTGGAGATAGAAGCTTAAGAAGATCGAAGAAAAGAGAATGACAACAGGGAATGATTGTTGTAGAAATGAGGGAACAATGAAGTCCGAGAAAATTGATTGACATTTTGTAAATGAACTATTTACTGTATGAATTCACTTAGTATTGTTTCGTTTGAATCTTCCCATTGATGTTTTAGGACTGCAACTGGTCAATCAAACAAAACAATACTAAGTGAATTTAAACTTCACCCCATTGCACAAGCAAGTGGCTATCAGGACTCAGTAGCTAAGTGGATAACGCGATTGCGTTTGAAGCGAAAAGTACTGAGTTCGAGTCCCAGAGTGAACATGTGCTCTGAGATGCAGTTACATCCAGCTGACGAGTCCCAAATAGGACGAAATGCACGTCCTGGATTCCACTGCTAGCAATCATCCATCTTTATTTACTGTATGGTTCTCTATAATTCTCTGTTCAAATATATTCGATTGTCTACCACTTATGATCTCGTTCACTACATTATCATTAGTATTATATAAAAATTACTAATATACAGAAATACTGGAAGATAAATTTAAGGCCTTGGTTACACACACTTATCATTCGACCAAGAAACAACACACTCGATATTACATTTATAACCAGTTTAATGGTGTAGCGAATGCTTTATTCTGATTGGTCCAATGTCAAAATAAAATTATCCAATCAGATAACACAAATTTTTTACCCCCCATTTAACCAACAATCTAAAATGTTGATTTATAAATTAACAAATGTTTATTAATTTAATAATTAAATTTATGAATCCATTCAAGTTAGACTATCATGGAAAACATAGAAGGAATGGATAGCCGTTTACGTCCTAGTATAAGACTCCTTAGCAGTGCATATTCACAATTCCGCTAGCAGGAACCCAAGACTTCTCGGTTCTTTTATTAGCTTCCTTTACAAATTTAAGCAAATAAACAATTCACTTAGTATTGTTTATTTGAATCTTCCCATTGATGTTTAGAACTGCAACTGGTCAGTCTCTTATTGGCATATGTGTATATTGTGCGTATTGCCTCCACTGCTAGCCACTATCCATCTTTGCTTACAATGCTTGGGAATTTAGCCTATATCGATGCAGTGCACACAGTATGCACATATGCCAATTAAAGACTGACCAGTTGCAGTTCTAAACATCAATGGGAAAATTCAAACAAACAATACTAAGTGAATTTAAACTTCACCCCTATGTACAAGTAAGTGGCTATCAGGACTCAGTGGCTGAGTAGATAACGCGATGGCGTTTGAAGCGAAAGGTACTAGGTTCGAGTCCTAGTGTGAACATCAACTCTGAGATGTAGGTACATCCAGTTGACGAGTCCCAAATAGGACGAAACGTGCGTCAAACTGGATTCCACTACTAACCACTTTTTTTTTTCACTTACAAATAAAGAATTCATTTTATACATTTCTTTTTTGTTTACTCTATTGTATAAATTCATAAATGCATTCAAAAAATGAACAATATTTGAACGAACAATTGTTTCTTCAATACCGTCATCATCAGCCTCTACAGTTATAAGTTCATATTGATTGTGATCTCTTTTAAAAAGGCCAAATTGAGGCACGTATTAATGTATTTGACAATGTTATATGTTAAAAAAGTTGTGAAACGTTTACATCTTCTATTACGACAGAGATACTTCAAAATTATGTTATTTGCCAAATTAGAAAGGTCATTGAATAAAGGTCAGAAGTGATTACGGAGTAAAGTGTTCAGTCATATGCAGTATAATAAGTAATATAACAAAAATGTAAATGCGAAAAAATATTATAATTATAGACTTATAACTAAAGCTTGACGAAGTGAAACGTCCTTTCAAAAGATCTTTTTAGTCGATGTGTTAGAATATCACCCAGTATGTCACCTTTAAAGTCCAGTCTCAGATACAGGGTATTTTTTAATCATCTGTGGCTGAGACATTTAAGAAAATTTAATTTATATTGAAAAGGTGTGAAGCTTTGAAAATGGGTATACTGACAAGTCGATTGAAAAGATCTGATGAAAGGATGTTTCACACCGATAAGCTACATATAATTTTTTCAACTAAACCAGTACTCACACAACTAATCAAGGATAGGTTACCGAAGATGGGCTCTTTCATGTGTGTATATTAATTCAACTGCTACTGTGGAGCTAGTTACATTGTTCGTACTCAGAAGGCTTTATCCTTGCGTATTCGTGTACATGTACCAGCATGTTTGGGAAAAGGATTTACTAAATCGATTAACAGCACCATCCTTTCTCACTTGGTAGATAATGAACATCTTATCAAAATAGAGAAAACTTTCTCTGTTTTATATCAAGTTCTGAAAAATCTACCTGAAGGAGCTAGATTACGGCTACTCTAAATAGTCGAAGTCATCTGGATCAACTCCAGAAAACCAAACTTATGTATCCAGAAAAAAAGGTATATCCAACCTCTATGTTTACCTTGGCCTACGACTGGATCACCGGATACCTTAACTGAATATTATAAACCTCTCACCCTCCCTTTTTTGATTACCTCTATCTTAATCTTCACATCCATCATTCCTAATTCGTTTATCGTAATTACCTTGATAACGCCCGTTTTGTTACGTATTATATTCAGACAATACTAATACTATTTATCATTATTACCTCAATTGACAAGATGAAATTCTCCTGCTATGAATTCTATCCACACGATCCGACGATTGATTCATACACCATTTGTTCCCTCAGGATACTGGAGCTCATGTGCACCACTGGTTTGGAATGAGGGTTTTCCGACTCCTCGAGATGGACTCTCCATATCCACCAATCCGGTTAAAGCACCGAACATTCGCTTTTCATCCTCTCAACTTCGTAAACAACACCGGTGCAACTAGAAGGCATTGAGTACGACTTCCCTGATAGTGGTTGTTTGCACGTGGCCATGTGATAGCATTTCGAGAGGGAGAGCTGACTCTCTCTTCACCCTCGTCTTTACCAGGGCATTGGGAGGCATTGATATAATGACTGCAAGCTTATTATTCATGTAAGCTAGTTTAATGTGAATTCATTCACTGTAACATATCTTGGGATTGAAATGAATTTTAATCTATAGGTTAAATGTTTAAGGATGCTTTTGTGTAAAGATCATTAAATCATTAGGGTAGAAATAGTTGAATAGCTACAATAATTTACTTCATATCTGCTAGATCTGTTCTATCATAGTTTAAAATGTTCAATATGACCTAGTTTTCAACCATCAGTGTTTTGATAGGACATTTCCAGGTCTAGGACAGCATCAATCAAATGAAATACTTTGTCTGGGATAGGGATCTTCTTTACAATAAATAACGACATTCTAAAGTCCGAAATCTACAGGATTAAAATTATCGTATAGATGGTTCTTCTGTTGCTCGTTGATGGTGGTTCGTACATGATATAGAGTTATAAAGTGATGTATTCGGACGGATTGATCCAGATCTTTGAGACGAAGTGTGAGAACAGTTTGAACTGTCATATGTGATACATTTGATCCTAAATAATTGGATCGCAGTATTTTCGACTACTAGTTGAATAGGTGATAGATATAACTGATAGCTTCGTTCGCATTATCTTCTTATACACTTGTTAAGTCAAATAGAAACAATGTAGAATATGGTAAATGTTATGAATTTATAAAAAGAAATAGAACGTGTATGCTAATTCGTTATTGATTTCTATGTCCGGCTATTTATCACGTGAATTATCCACCAATCGAAATACGACTTGTCTAATCTTAACACTGTACCGAATCAATGACGTTTGACCGGTATAAGCAGTCTAGCGTCCTTATCGGTCACTTGTCCGCCTAGCCCTTCCAATTGAGTCCAGAACAACAATTACAGCTTCTGGTAGGCGAATCATTTATTTCAAGCATGCTCGGTTTATATACCAGACAGACAGACAGACCGCATCGCACTATAAAATACAAAATAATATTTGTACAAGTTCAAGCCAAATGTGGCTGTGAACGTGGGATACAATAATCAATAAACTGAATATAATTTAGGAACAGTAAATCGTATAATAATAATCTAAAAGAACATTAGGGCAACGTTTTTGAAACACTGGTTGCAGTGTGCAAATAGCCGTGAACAAATACTTCTAGGTGTCAAAACCAAGACTTATTTCAAGTAATGGTCAATACATTTAAGAATTTGAATTTCTGTTATGTACATCATTTGAATAAATGATAGATAATAATGCCCCCAAATGCCCTGGTACGGCCGAGAGTGGGGAGAGTCCGCTCTCCCTCTCCAAATGCTCTCACATAGCCACGCCTATATAGCCTCTGACAGGGAAGTCATACTCACTGCCTTCTCACAGTGGCATTACTGTTGTTTACGAAATTGAAAGGACGAAAAGAGAATAACCGGCGCTTTAACCGTATCGGTGGACACGGAAAGTCCACCTAGGGGAGTTGGAAAACCCTGATTCCAAATCAATGGTGCACATGAGCTCCAGTATCCTGAGGTAACAAATGGTGTATGAACCAATCGGTGGTCACCGGCTACCATGGGACTGTATCTCCTCACGATGTTCCACTGCCTTGTGAATCAGATCTTTAGGTCAAAGGCTCCGGGTGTGGCTACCTGCTTCAGTTTGAGCACCTGGGCAGTATCACAGCTCTCACATAAATCAAATGAGATTTGTGTAGCGCATAAATATATGGTGCCCCTTCGTACCAATATTTATGTGTTTAAATAAATAAAATAATAATCCATAGGTCAAAATGAAGCTTATAATAAGATGAATAAAGATATACATATTCTAATCATTTAATTGTTAAACGATAAGAACATATATAGAATAATCGTCCATGAATAGGTCCCGGAAGCTACCTGTACTTATGTCTTCACTAGGATATAACAGTAAACGTATACATCAATCCCAGTTGCTACATTGTACATTAAATCGACCGTAAGTATCAATGAAAAACAAAAAGGTTAAAAATAGAGAACATGTTTGACATATAATGAACTAAACCATTTACTGATAGTATGTTTTCATATGATCCCCATTGACTTTTATCCCACCTAAATGTATACAAGTCAGTAAACGATATAATCGTTTCCTGTTGACTATCTCCAACCGTCATCTTATCTTAACATAGTACACATAATGTGGAATCACCTAGATTGGTGGCCACATTATAACATGATCGACAGGATTCGATCTGCACTAAGAAAGACCTGATATACATGACATTGATTATCACCCAGTGATCAATCAATTATACATACATTTTAGTCCTATATGAGATCAGTCGTGCCCCTGATAGATCACTGATAACATCTCTGCCTGTGAAGCTGGATGACACAGGATTGAATCCATCATGAAACATCAGTTCCCTCAAGATTTCAGATACACCTTGCTGACAAGTGCTAAGTAGCACAAAAACTAGGTCCAAAGTTTCCTATTAACTACTTCTAACCACCATCTTAGATACAATTCTGCCTTTAGCTCATTTCTATATTATAATAAAGTTGTTTTAATATATTCCTATTCTTAAATATGAATGTTTGTTTTCATTTAAATGACTGTAGAATAGAATAGTAAAGAAAATATTTATCTAAGTGGAAATTAGATACCTGTTTTTTTCTTTTTCTTATTTCATTTATCATAGTAACCAAATTTTTGTTTTTATAAGAAAAATAAAAGTTTACATCAGAAGGGGTTTGGAGGGGGTTTGGTATGTGTGTGGAGATTTTAGTAGTTAATTAGTTGAATTCATGAGTTTCATATTAGGATGAAATAGTGTCCCAATGCTTCAAGATTTTCTATAGTGATCTAGCTTTCATTGATTCATGTGCTCATTAATGACTGAATTCAAGAGGTATTTCTTGGAGTTCTAGTGTAAAGCAGTGACCAATGGAGTTCAACTATGTCTGTTGTAAGATAATAATTCACTGAAAACAATGGTTGATGATGGTGCAATTTGTTGGATTAGTTGAAGTTAGATACTAACACCATTGGATGACGGCTCAGAAGTCTAGAGCTTAGGCTTTCACGTGCACTACTGAGAAGTCCTATACTAGAACGAAACGGCCTTCTAGTACTTTCAAGTTTTCTATGATTATCTAGATTTAATTGACTGATGAATTCAACTATTAAATTACTACATTCTCCACAAAACTCTTTTCTCATATGTAAGATAAGTTCAATATACAGTATTCTGGATCTAATTCCAAGTTCATACTGTGATAACTGGGTTTTATACACAAAAATGTCAAATATTATGAATCTGTGAAAATGCGTCATATCTTGTGAACTTGTGCCCTTTTAATCTATAACTCGAAGATGCCACCAATTAGAGTACAGGGAATTATCGACTGGACTAATGACGCATAAAACTTGTACGAGCAGTCTTGAGTCCTTATCGGTCTTTCTTCCTGCCTTTATAATCTATAACGTGACGATGCCGCCAATAGAAGTACAGTGAATTATCGATCAGAACAAGCACGTATTAACCCGTACGAGCAGTCTAGAGTCTTTACCGGTCCTGATAACCTTGTTTGTTAGGTCAAGAACACCAATAAAAGCATCCATGACATAAATCGTATATTTCAGACATACTGGGTTTATATACTAAACAGACAGACCACAACGTACCATAAAATAGAAAATAACATTTGTACAAGATTTAGCTAAATGTGATTGTGAATGTGGGAGATAGTAATTGATAGACTGGACATAACTCAGGAATGGTAAATCGTACAGTAATAGTCTATGGATCAAAATAAAGCTTATAATAAGAGGGACACGAATATGAATAGGTTAGTTACTTAACAAGTATACAATAGGAAATATACGTATAGTATTACTCCACAAATAGATTCCGACAGTTACCATTTATTAATCTCTTCGGGATATAACAAAATGATTTATAAATCTGTTGACCTGAATGAATTACTTGCTTAGTTACTTACTTACGTCTGTCACCCCTCTTGGAAGAGCATAGGCTACTAAAAGGGATATATTTACTGTTTCAATGATTTCATGAGGCAAGAACTGAATTATATGGATTGAATGATAATAATTAATAATCAATGTTTTTTGGCAGTATTGATAGAATTCAACCGGTTTGAAATTTTACTTCTGGTAGTTAATTTCTATGATTCATCAATTAGATTCAATAATAATCAGTGACTGAACTTTACTAGAGTAGCCAGAGAATACATTAGATATAGAAGAAGATTCACCAACATTTGTAAAATTTTAATGAGAACTTTCCAGTTCTGTCATTATTAGCGTTATTAAGAAACTATATGTCAGCTTACCCCCCCCCCTCGAAATCATCTCACATGATCACACGTATACAGACACTACCACAGAAGACCTTCTGAATGCCTTCTCGTGGCACCTGTGTTGTTTATGAAACTGAGGGGAAGAAAAGCGAATGTCTGGCACCAAAAACTGATTGATAGACACGGAGGGTCCACCTAGAAGAATTGAAAAACCCTGATTCCAAACCAATGTTGAATATCAACTCCAAGATCCTGAGGGAACAAATGGCGTATGAAAAATTGTTGGTCATCGGCTACCATATGACTGCATCTCTTTACGTCTCTCCACTTCTTCGTGAATCAGATCTTTAGGTTGAAGGCTTGGGGAGTGACCCCCTAAGAAAACCACCAGCTTCGGTCTGAGCACCTGGGTAGTATCACAGCTTACATACAAATCAAGTGACTTGTGGGGTGAATATGTATTGGGTGCCCATTTGTACCATTATTTATCTGTTTTAATAAATAATAATAATATAATAATCATAATACATGTATTAAAGATTATCCTCCGGAAGATTAGATCAGATTATTTACAGAGGTTTGTTCCAAATTATTCATTGTTGAACTTAACACAAACAACTACACTTAAGCAAAAATATCACAGTTCTTGGGATAGTTTTCTAACTGGCTATTTGAATGAAGGTATCGCTTCTCTTACATATATATGTCGGTTATACTGTGCCTATAGGTCATACTACTTATATTTGACAATTAGAAGTTATTGTAATTCCCACAATGTAAATCAAGAACATGAAAGACTGGTTCAATGAAGATTTATTAACACACTTAAAACATTATTTTCATAGTTGAAATCATGAGTCAATT